>NC_134561.1:28082508-28385539 GCF_025594145.1 Primulina tabacum | reverse complement strand
TCATGAAAATCACCCATGAACGCCTTAAACGCCATCTCTCGGCTAAGCAGGCTAAAGGGCTACAACATGAATTTATTTTTCCTGGTTAAACTCGAACCTTGTGTTTACCATTTCTTGGTTCATCTCTTTACCTTATGTTCTAGCCAAAGACTCTTATATTACATTAAATTCCAAAAATTTAAATAGATCTTTTATTATCTCAATCTGATCTCAAGAATAAATAAATATAGATCATGTCATAGTAAGATAATAATTTAGCACGAATACTTTAGCCTGTCATTCAGGCTAAACTTATGAAAAATAAAAATTTAAAACAGTAAATAAAAACAGAAAATCAAAACAGTAAGAACTTACAAAGTTGTTATCATAACTTCAAACTTTTATTGATAATACTTCAGAAGGGTTTTTTACAAGAGAGAATAGAGGAGAGCAAACTCAACCGTGTCCTCCTAAAGACACAGGATGAACCTATTTATAGATAGAAGAGCCGGACATCAAACCCCGGATTCCATCTTAAAATAAAAACAGTAAATGCTTTATTAAAGCAAATAGTAACATGGTTACAAAATTCAAAAAGTAAAAGTGATATGCCACCCACTTTTTGTCACGATATGTCATGATAAGATGTGATATTCCACCAACTGCAGATACTTCTTCTAATGATCTTAATCATCTTTAATATTGTTTTTTAAAGAATTTTTCAAATTCTCTAAAATGTCATCGATCTGAGAAAATTGAGGAATATCATCCTCAGGGTCTTGAGCATCTTGCATCTTCATTAGATGAATAAATTGATTTTCACTAGATTCGGACGCCATAGATTTATCTGATTTGGAATCAGAACCTCCAATATTTTGGAAAAGATCTTTTTTCATTTCTTCAATATAGATCTCAATCATTTTTTCTTTTGAATATATTTCAGAATATTTCTGAGTAAGAATCTTGAAAGGACTCATAGAGGCTTTCTCCTTTTCTTGTTGATTATTAATTTCTTGCTGATATAAAGAAATTTTTTCTTCCATTTGATGAAGAGTTTCATAACCATATGGTTTTCCAGTTTCTGGATCATCTCTCAATAATTTATCCCAGAATTTTGTGGAACTGACCCTCCATATGCAAGGGATACCTTCATCAGTGTAACCGAATTCTGGCTGCCATTTCCAGATCCATGGGATACCAAATTCCATGAAAACTAGACATAGAGTCTTACCATCGATCCAATGTTCAGAAAATGATTTTTTAATACTTGGAGAAACATTTAACCAAGTATTCATGGGTTTTATAAAAACCTCTGGCAAAATCTTTGCGGATGGACCAAAAATCTTCCACCATATTAAAAACCAATTTGGAACTGGGTAGTGAAAAACATTTTCACAAATCTTTAAAAACCAAGTATGTTTTCTTTTCTCATTTTTATAAAACAAGGTTTTATTAAAACTTTCAATATAATCCCAAAAATTGAATTTAAAACTCATTTTATGATTTTCAGAATAAAAGTCTTTTTCAACTAATGGAGATATACCTCATTCTTCAATAGATATAATCTTCTTGATGATAAACTTTGAGAAGTTATAACTTCCTTTCTGCTGAGTATTACTGAAAAAGTGAGTTATGTCAACACTTTTTGTAGATATCAGAAGATTTTCATAAAATCCTCTTTGCTTGTAGGAACCATATACATATGATGTATTGGTTAAATATCTTTCCATGATAGGTAATGGAGTTTTTTCCCATTGGGTATCTTTTTATTCTATAAGAAGAATCAATTCTCGATGTTTTGTCTCTGTATATAGAGCTGAATCATTATCATCATCTTTTATGATATTAGCATATGATGCTGAAGATTGAGAATCTGTATTACTTCTCTTTTGTTTCAAGAATTCTTGAAATTCATTGTATAACTCATTATTTTGCTCAGTATTACTGGCTGATGAACTGGATAAGTTTTGGGCTATAAGCCTCTGTTTTCCATGCTGTGCAATGATATTAGGGGGTTTTCCCCTACCTCCTCGCCCTCTATAAGAGGACTCTCCTCTTCCTCGGGAATACATATCTGTAAATGAAAACATTAGGATAAATATTCTCGAGTTAAGAAATCTGGCAAGTGATTATCTTCACCTTTCTTATAAATGATTTCAAAATCAAAAGGAGCTAAATGAGCTTGCCATCTTGCAAACATTTGTTTAGAAACATCATGTTTAAAATCTTTATTAAACATAAATTTTGCAGATTTGCAATCAGTTTTTATAATAAACTTTTGATTATATAAATCATCTTGAAATTTTAAAATACATCTGACAATAGCTAAGATTTCTTTTGCTACTGTGGAGTAATTTTTCTGGGCATTATTCCATTTACCAGAATAAAATCTAATAAGATATTCTTGTTTATTTTTGGGATCTTTTTGTTTTAAGATTCCTCCAAAACCTATATCTGATGCATCTGTTTCCACAATTTTATCCCATTGGGGATTAGCAAGCATAAGACAAGGAAGGTTTTTAACCTTTTTCTTAATATTTCTAACTGCTATTGTATGTCTTTCAGACCAAGGTAAAGGATTTTTCTTTAATCTATCATATAAGATAGCAGAATCTTTAGTAAGATCTTTAATATAAGGAGAAATATAATTTAAACTTCCTAAAAATCTTTGTAACTGAGTTTTATCAGTTATAATATCAGGAAATTTTGAACCAAATTCTATACTTCTCTGTATAGAAATTATTTTTCCTTTTTCAATCATATGACCAAGAAATCTAATATTGGTTTGAAATAAAATCATTTTATATTTTGAAATAACAAGTCCATTTTGAATAACAATATTTTTAAACATATCTAAATGTTTAAAATGTATTTCAATATCATTAGAAAATACTAAGATATCATCAATATAAACAATTATAAAATTGCTGTAATTATAAAAAATATCATTCATAATTTGTTGAAATTCAGAAAGGGCATTTTTAATGTCAAATGGCATTACTGTCCATTCATAATGTCCTATTGGAACATTAAAAGCAGTTTTATATCAATCAGATTCTTTTACCTGAATCTGCCAAAATCCTGATTTTAAATCGAATTTTGAAAATATGATAGCATTAACAAGTCTATCTAATAAATCTTTTTTATTAGGAATAGGATGCCTAATCCATTTTAGAACCTTATTAAGAGGTTTATAATTTATGACTAATCTAGAAACTTCTCTTTCCTGTTCAGAATGTTTATTAACATAAAAAACAGTACATGACCAAGGAGATTGAGAAGGCTTTATCAATCCTTTTTCTAATAAAGAATGAATTTCATTCTTACATAATTCTAAATATTCAGAATTCATTTGACAAGGACGAGCCTTGGTAGGAATATTCTTTTCATCAAAATTCTCTTCATATGGGAGAGAGATAATATGCTTCTTTCTATTCCAAAAAGCATTTGGAAGATCATTACATATTTCTAATGAGAACTTATTATAAATAAGTTTGATTTTCTCCAGTAATTTAGGATTCTGTAATTTATCATCTATAGTTAATATATTAACTTCTTCTTTTAAAGAATTAATCTGAAAAGTTTTCCTATTAATCTTCTCTTGTAATTCATTAAGAATTCTATGAAAAGGTTTAGTTATGAATTTAAAGGAAATAGGATTACCTTTAAAAGTACCTATAATACCTGTTTCATCAACATAAGTTAAAGGATAAATTTGATAAATAAAAGGAAGACCAAGTATAAGTTGGCTAGAAATATCTTTTGCTAATAAAAAACTGGTTTGAATACAGTTTTTATCTTTCCAAATATAAACCTTTGGTAATTTATAATTTATTTCTAATGGTTCTCCTCCTGCATGAGAGAGAGAATGAGTGGTTTTATGAAAATATTTCGTAGGAATTAATCCTTCCTGTATAACATTTAAGTCTGCACCACTATCAATCATAGCAATGAAATTCTTTCTATAAGAATTTTCAATTAATAATGTTATATTAATGTACCATTTTTGAGATATGATCATGCTCAAAACAGATAAATGTTTTTTATCTGGATCAGGAAAAGAAATATCTTGTAGATTATCAAAACTATCAGAATTATTAACTGAATTATTATTATTAGTTTCAATGATTGAAACACGATAATTTAAACTATTATTATTGTGTTGTAAAATTTTTACTTGTTCTTTAAGATTCTCAATCTCTTTAACTAAATCCTGTATAGTAACTGGATTCTGTTTACTATATTTCTGTTGAAGAAGATTTTTAACTTCTTTCATAGAGTAAGCTTGTTCTTGTTTAACAAGAATATTATTATTATTATTGCTAGTTGAAGCAGTATTCTCCATTTGATCAATAATTGTGGATTTTAAAACTGGATCCTTAATCATTTTAAGGAATTCTAAAATATTATTGTTAGTTAACACATTAATATTTAAATCCTGAAATTGAGACATGAATTTATAAAATTCATCATTTTTATCTTCTATATGATTTAAACAAGATTTTCCTTGTATACAATTATTACATTCATTTAAATCATTAGAAATATCTGATTCACTATCTATTATTTCTTCTGAAATATAATATTCTGAAGAATTATCAGTTTCACTGTCAGAATTATTATTTGAATCCATTATTATTTTAAATAATGTTTCTTTTAGATTATCATCTATATCTAAATTATTAATTTTGTTTTTAGCCCAATATTGATTAGCATAATGACCTGGCTTTTTACATTTTCTACAAATTATTAATTTGTTTTTGTTTTTATAATTTTCTTCTCTCCGTAAATCATGGTTTTCTTTTCTTTTCTTCTTTTTATCTCTTTGCCTATCAGACAAATGTCTTTTCTTTCTATAAAGTTTTTCATCTTTTTCTTTAATTTTCTTCTTACCTTTATTAGGTAAGTCCATACCAAATTGATCACAAAATTTACCTAATTGTTTTTTCTCAAGTAAATTCTGTCTTTTAATTTGATTATTTAATTTTAATTCATTACAGAGAGCTAAACCCTCTTTAATGCAAGTATTAATTAAATTTCCATAAGTATAATTATCATATGGAATATTAATCTCATCTTTTCTTAATACTTTTCTAATTCTTTCAGCAAATAGAAAAGGTAAACCATCTATAAATTTAGCTTTCCAGAAACTATTATTACAATCTGGTATCTCATATATACGAGATAAAAAGGTATCTTTATACCATCTAAAATCATTAAGTGTTTTACATTTTAGATTACTTAATAAAGTACGAATCTTTTCACTATTATCAGTGAATTTTCAAGTAAAATGTTCAATCATAGTCATTATTAAAGAATAAACAACATTTTCTGATTGAATATTATTATCTATCTTAATAGAATTAATAATATCTTTCTTTTGGAATTGATTTAAATAGTTATCCCACCATCCTTTAAGTTGGCCAGTAAAACCTGATATAATCATCTTAGCAATATTTTTATCAGTATTGCCTGAAGTTTTACACACAGTACTATACATAAGCATTCTGTGAGCAGTATTATAAATTTGTTTATCACTAAAACCATCAATATTCCATTCATAAATACTTTTCCCATTATAACTATTAGCAAATATATATTCTTGTTCTTCAATAAGAACATCCATGTGAGTAGGTCTATTATAATAATATTTAGTTTGGATAGGTCTATCTGCCCATTTAATTTTATTAATTTCTTCTTCAGAATGATCATTATCATTATCAAACTCTTCATTAAGAGTATTCAAATTCAGATTTTTAAATTTTTCTTCTAATAATTTTTCTATATCAGAAACAGAAGATTTAAATTTAAAATCCTTGATATCTGGAGGGGATTGAATAGAAGAAGTAGCCATAGAAACAATATTAGTTTCTTCTTCTTTAGTTTGAATATGAACATCTGGTTTAATTTGATTAATAGCCAGAATAATGTTATCAATACGATCCTTAAGAGAAACTATCTCTTCTCCTATTATCGTAAGATACAAATTTGTATAATTCTGTTTTTCAATTATCTGATTAATATGTTTAACAGTTATCTGTAACATATCATTTTCAAATAATTTTGAAAAAGCAGTAAAATTTAAAATTTTATTATTCTTTTCTATAAAAAAATATTGTTGAGGAGGATAAACAGATTTTTGAATCTGTCCAGAAGAAAGTTTATAATTTCTTTCAAGAATAGAAATATAATCTATAATAAATGTTTTAAAAAACCAAGGAACAAAATGAATCAATTTATTATGGTTTTCACAATATTTATAAAATTCCGCAACAATATAATCAAACTCATCTTCAGAAAAACTTTTAAAATACCAATTTCTGAAAGATTCCCATTTGGGTAAATAAAATTCTGCATTGATCCTTGCCCTAGCAAGAGATCCTTTAGTAAAATCTATTTTAGTTTTACTATCCATTAAATATTAAAATTCATTTATGAAACTGTATCAGTTTCTCTAACTTTTTGAAAGTTACTTTTATGCACAATATTATTCTGATTAATAATTAATTCATCTACTGTATCTTGTACAGGAGACTCAACATCTTCTCTTATCTGAGAAGTAGAAGCTCTAGAAGTTTGAGGAATATCCACCAAATAATCTAAAGGCGAAATAAAAGAATGACTAGATCTTGATCTAGCATAGATAGAAGATGGCAATAATCTTCTTTGTTCATTATTAAACTGTATTTGAACAGATCCTTCATTATTCTGAATAACTTGTTGTAAATCCTTATTTATTATAGGATTTTTAGGAACAGCTTGTTCAATTATCCAGTTTTCTGGAAATTCAATTTCTTCCCATTTTATAGATCTACGGGTTGTAATATTAGATCTATTAAAATTAGTTTCTATAAGAATAGTTTCATTTAATTTTTTATCTATTCTTTTACACATAGGATTCAGTGTAAATAATGGCTTATAATATATACGATAACAGATACATATGACTTCTGTGCCAGGAGTATAATTATAACCATGAGTTTTAACATTTAATGTTAAAGAATCTAATATATAAATATCAGACAAAGATAAAGATAAATTCGGATAAACATCAAAATATACTGGACCATGTGCCAGACTAGATTGAATTATTCCCATAAGGGATTGTTTCCAATTCAAATTTCTACCATCTCTTAAAGCTGCTATGAAGCTTTCTGGTAGTCCTTCTAATGTTAGAGGTCTAAAAGCAATTTGAATTAAACCTATATGCATGAATCTGTAATTTTTCCTATAAGGTAAAATATCTTTATTGTTTAACAATCTAATAACCATTTCATTATTATGAAGTGGTACTGATGATTCTGTAGTTTTAACTACTTGTTTAAAACCAATTTTTTCAAAGGTTCCTAACTTATAGATCATTTTAGATTCTATCTTAGGAATAGTCCATTTATTCAATAAATCTAAATTATCATGTAAATCATATTCTTCATTCAAACTGTTTTGAACAGTTTCTTTAAAACCGAAAATATTCATTTGAATAAAAAGTGCTAAATTATTATCCAGAATAATATTCAATCAGAAAATGTTGTTTATTCATTAATAATGACTATGATTGAACATTTTACTGGAAAATTCACTGATAATAGTGAAAAGATTCGTACTTTATTAAGTAATCTAAAATGTAAAACAATTAATGATTTTAGATGGTATAAAGATACCTTTTTATCTCGTATATATGAGATACCAGATTGTAATAATAGTTTCTGGAAAGTTAAATTTATAGAAGGTTTACCTTTTCTATTTGCTGAAAGAATTAGAAAAGTATTAAGAAAAGATGAGATTAATATTCCATATGATAATTATACTTGTGGAAATTTAATTAATACTTGCATTAAAGAGGGTTTAGCTCTCTGTAATGAATTAAAATTAAATAATCAAATTAAAAGACAGAATTTACTTGAGAAAAAACAATTAGGTAAATTTTGTGATCAATTTGGTATGGACTTACCTAATAAAGGTAAGAAGAAAATTAAAGAAAAAGATGAAAAACTTTATAGAGAGAAAAGACATTTGTCTGATAGGCAAAGAGATAAAAAAAAGAAAAGAAAAGAAAACCGTGATTTACAGAGAGAAGAAAATTATAAAAAAAAAACAAATTAATAATTTGTAGAAAATGTAAAAAGCCAGGTCATTATGCTAATCAATGTTGGGCTAAAAACAAAATTAATAATTTAGATATAGATGATAATCTAAAAGAAACATTATTTAAAATAATAATGGATTCAAATAATAATTCTGACGGTGAAACTGATAATTCTTCAGAATATTATATTTCAGAAGAAATAATAGATAGTGAATAAGATATTTCTAATGATTTAAATGAATGTAATAATTGTATACAAGGAAAATCTTGTTTAAATCATATAGAAGATAAAAATGATGAATTTTATAAATTCATGTCTCAATTTCAGGATTTAAATATTAATGTGTTAACTAACAATAATATTTTAGAATTCCTTAAAATGATTAAGGATCCAGTTTTAAAATCCACAATTATTGATCAAATGGAGAATACTGCTTCAACTAGCAATAATAATAATAATATTCTTGTTAAACAAGAACAAGCTTACTCTATGAAAGAAGTTAAAAATCTTCTTCAACAGAAATATAATAAACAGAATCCAGTTACTAAACATGATTTAGTTAAAGAGATTGAGAATCTTAAAGAACAGGTAAAAATTTTACAACACAATAATAATAGTTTAAATTATCGTGTTTCAATCATTGAAACTAATAATAATAATTCAGTTAATAATTCTGATAGTTTTGATAATCTACAAGATATTTCTTTTCCTGATCCAGATAAAAAACATTTATCTGTTTTGAGCATGATCATATCTCAAAAATGGTACATTAATATAACATTATTAATTGAAAATTCTTATAAAAAGAATTTCATTGCTATGATTGATAGTGGTGCAGACTTAAATGTTATACAGGAAGGATTAATTCCTACGAAATATTTTTATAAAACCACTCATTCTCTTTCTCATGCAGGAGGAGAACCATTAGAAATAAATTATAAATTACAAAGGTTTATATTTGCAAAGATAAAAACTGTATTCAAACCAGTTTTTTATTAGCAAAAGATATTTCTAGCCAACTTATACTTGGTCTTCCTTTTATTTATCAAATTTATCCTTTAACTTATGTTGATGAAACAGGTATTATAGGTACTTTTAAAGGTAATCCTATTTCCTTTAAGTTCATAACTAAACCTGTTCATAGAATTCTTAATGAATTACAAGAGAAGATTAATAGGAAAAATTTTCAGATTAATTCTTTAAAAGAAGAAGTTAATATATTAACTATAGATGATAAATTACAGAATCCTAAATTACAGGAGAAAATCAAACTTATTTATAATAAGTTCTCATTAGAAATATGTAATGATCTTCCAAATGCTTTTTGGAATAGAAAGAAGCATATTATCTCTCTCCCATATGAAGAGAATTTTGATGAAAAGAATATTCCTACCAAGGCTCGTCCTTGTCAAATGAATTCTGAATATTTAGAATTATGTAAGAATGAAATTCATTCTTTATTAGAAAAAGGATTGATAAAGCCTTCTCAATCTCCTTGGTCATGTACTGCTTTTTATGTTAATAAACATTCTGAACAGGAAAGAGGAGTTCCTAGATTAGTCATAAATTATAAACCTCTTAATAAGGTTCTAAAATGGATTAGGCATCCTATTCCTAATAAAAAAGATTTATTAGATAGACTTGTTAATGCTATCATATTTTAGAAATTCGATTTAAAATCAGGATTTTGGCAGATTCAGGTAAAAGAATCTGATAGATATAAAACTGCTTTTAATGTTCCAATAGGACATTATGAATGGACAGTAATGCCATTTGGCCTTAAAAATGCCCCTTCTGAATTTCAACAAATTATGAATGATATTTTTTATAATTACAGCAATTTTATAATTGTTTATATTGATGATATCTTAGTATTTTCTAATGATATTGAAATACATTTTAAAAATTTAGATATGTTTAAAAATATTGTTATTCAAAATGGACTTGTTGTTTCAAAATCTAAAATGATTTTATTTCAAACCAATATTAGATTTCTTGGTCATATGATTGAAAAAGGAAAAATAATTCCTATACAGAGAAGTATAGAATTTGGTTCAAAATTTCCTGATATTATAACTGATAAAACTCAGTTACAAAGATTTTTAGGAAGTTTAAATTATATTTCTCCTTATATTAAAGATCTTACTAAAGATTCTACTATCTTATATGATAGATTAAAGAAAAATCCTTTACCTTGGTCTGAAAGACATACAATAGCTGTTAGAAATATTAAGGAAAAGGTTAAAAACCTTCATTGTCTTATGCTTGCTAATCCCCAATGGGATAAAATTGTGGAAACAGATGCATCAGATATAGGTTTTGGAGGAATCTTAAAACAAAAAAATCCCCAAAATAAACAAGAATATCTTATTAGATTTTATTCTGGTAAATGGAATAATGCCCAAAAAAACTACTCCACGGTAGCAAAAGAAATCTTAGCTATTGTCAGATGTATTTTAAAATTTCAAGATGATTTATATAATCAAAAGTTTATTATAAAAACTGATTGCAAATCTGCAAAATTTATGTTTAATAAAGATTTTAAACATGATGTTTCTAAACAAATGTTTGCAAGATGGCAAGCTCATTTAGCTCCTTTTGATTTTGAAATCATTTATAAGAAAGGTGAAGATAATCACTTGCCAGATTTCTTAACTCGAGAATATTTATCCTAATGTTTTCATTTACAGATATGTATTCCCGAGGAAGAGAAGAGTCCTCTTATAGAGGGCGAGGAGGTAGGGGAAAACCCTCTAATATCATTGCACAGCATGGAAAACAGAGGCTTATAGCCCAAAACTTATCCAGTTCATCAGCCAGTAATACTGAGCAAAATAATGAGTTATACAATGAATTTCAAGAATTCTTGAAACAAAAGAGAAGTAATACAGATTCTCAATCTTCAGCATCATATGCTAATATCATAAAAGATAATGATAATGATTCAGCTCTATATACAGAGACAAAACATCGAGAATTGATTCTTCTTATAGAAGAAAAAGATACCCAATGGGAAAAAACTCCATGGACTATCATGGAAAGATATTTAACAAATACATCATATGTATATGGTTCCTACAAGCAAAGAGGATTTTATGAAAATCTTCTGATATCTACAAAAAGTGTTGACATAACTCACTATTTCAGTAATACTCAGCAGAAAAGAAGTTATAACTTCTCAAAGTTTATCATCAAGAAGATTATATCTATTGAAGAATGGGGTATATCTCCATTAGTTGAAAAAGAATTTTATTCTGAAAATCATAAAATGAGTTTTAAATTCAATTTTTGGGATTATATTGAAATTTTTAATAAAACCTTGTTTTATGAAAATGAGAAAAGAAAACATACTTGGTTTTTAAAGATTTGTGAAAATGTTTTTCACTACCCAGTTCCAAATTGGTTTTTAATATGGTGGAAGATTTTTGGTCCATCCGCAAAGATTTTGCCAGAGGTTTTTATAAAACCCATGAATACTTGGTTAAATGTTTCTCCAAGTATTAAAAAATCATTTTCTGAACATTGGATCGATGGTAAGACTCTATGTCTATTTTTCATGAAATTTGGTATCCCATGGATCTGGAAATGGCAGCCAGAATTCGGTTACACTGATGAAGGTATCCCTTGCATATGGAGGGTCAGTTACACAAAATTCTGGGATAAATTATTGAGAGATGATCCAGAAACTGGAAAACCATATGGTTATGAAACTCTTCATCAAATGGAAGAAAAAATTTCTTTATATCAGCAAGAAATTAATAATCAACAAGAAAAGGAGAAAGCCTCTATGAGTCCTTTCAAGATTCTTACTCAGAAATATTCTGAAATATATTCAGAAGAAAAACTGATTGAGATCTATATTGAAGAAATGAAAAAAGATCTTTTCCAAAATATTGGAGGTTCTGATTCCAAATCAGATAAATCTATGGCGTCTGAATCTAGTGAAAATCAATTTATTCATCTATTGAAGATGCAAGATGCTCAAGACCCTGAGGATGATATTCCTCAATTTTCTCAGATCGATGACATTTTTGAGAATTTGAAAAATTCTTTAAAAAACAATATTAAAGATGATTAAGATCATCAGAAGAAGTATCTGCAGTTGGTGGAATATCACATCTTATCATGACATATCGTGACAAAAAGTGGGTGACATATCACTTTTACTTTTTTAATTTTGTAACCATGTTACTATTTGCTTTAATAAAGCATTTACTGTTTTTATTTTAAGATGGAATCCGGGGTTTGATGTTCGGCTCTTCTATCTTTAAATAGGTTCATTCTGTGTCTTTAGGAGGACACGGTTGAGTTTGCTACCCTCTATTCCCTCTTGTAAAAAACCCTTCTGAAGTATTATCAATAAAAGTTTGAAGTTCTGATAACACATTTGTAAGTTCTTACTGTTTTGATTTTCTGTTTTTATTTACTGTTTTAAATTTTTATTTTTCATAAGTTTAGCCTGAATGACAGGCTAAAGTATTCGTGCAAAATTATTACCTTACTATGACATGATCTATATTTATTTGTTCTTGAGATCAGATTGAGATAATAAAAGATCTATTTAAATTTTTGGAATTTAATGTAATATAAGAGTCTTTGGTTAGAACATAAGGTAAAGAGATGAACCAAGAAATGGTAAACACAAGGTTTGAGTTTAACCAGGAAAAATAAATTCAAGTTGTAGCCATTTAGCCTGCTTAGCTGAGAGATGGCGTTTAAGGCGTTCATGGGTGATTTTTATGAATTTATGATTCTGAGGTGGACCTCGGTAAAATCCTCTGTTGTTTAATTTCTTTGGTATATCTTTTATAAATCCTTTTATGTTTTGTAAAAGTTCCAAATATGAATCTTATATTCATTTTATTCTGGGATTTAAATTCTTCCTTTTCTTAGCTCAATACAAGTTGAAAATGGTATATAGGCTGGAAACCAATAATCTCCATGTGTGCGAAAGCCACTAAGGAAAAGTTTGGTGTAACAACGCCACGTATCATGAATTTATTTTTCCTGGTTAAACTCGAACCTTGTGTTTACCATTTCTTGGTTCATCTCTTTACCTTATGTTCTAACCAAAGACTCTTATATTACATTAAATTCCAAAAATTTAAATAGATCTTTTATTATCTCAATCTGATCTCAAGAACAAATAAATATAGATCATGTCATAGTAAGGTAATAATTTAGCACGAATACTTTAGCCTGTCATTCAGGCTAAACTTATGAAAAATAAAAATTTAAAACAGTAAATAAAAACAGAAAATCAAAACAGTAAGAACTTACAAAGTTGTTATCATAACTTCAAACTTTTATTGATAATACTTCAGAAGGGTTTTTTACAAGAGAGAATAGAGGGGAGCAAACTCAACCGTGTCCTTCTAAAGACACAGAATGAACCTATTTATAGATAGAAGAGCCGGACATCAAACCCCGGATTCCATCTTAAAATAAAAACAGTAAATGCTTTATTAAAGCAAATAGTAACATGGTTACAAAATTCAAAAAGTAAAAGTGATATGCCACCCACTTTTTGTCACGATATGTCATGATAAGATGTGATATTCCACCAACTGCAGATACTTCTTCTGATGATCTTAATCATCTTTAATATTGTTTTTTAAAGAATTTTTCAAATTCTCTAAAATGTCATCGATCTGAGAAAATTGAGGAATATCATCCTCAGGGTCTTGAGCATCTTGCATCTTCATTAGATGAATAAATTGATTTTCACTAGATTCGGACGCCATAGATTTATCTGATTTGGAATCAGAACCTCCAATATTTTGGAAAAGATCTTTTTTCATTTCTTCAATATAGATCTCAATCAGTTTTTCTTCTGAATATATTTCAGAATATTTCTGAGTAAGAATCTTGAAAGGACTCATAGAGGCTTTCTCCTTTTCTTGTTAATTATTAATTTCTTGCTGATATAAAGAAATTTTTTCTTCCATTTGATGAAGAGTTTCATAACTATATGGTTTTCCAGTTTCTGGATCATCTCTCAATAATTTATCCCAGAATTTTGTGGAACTGACCCTCCATATGCAAGGGATACCTTCATCAGTGTAACCGAATTCTGGCTGCCATTTCCAGATCAATGGGATACCAAATTCCATGAAAAATAGACATAGAGTCTTACCATCGATCCAATGTTCAGAAAATGATTTTTTAATACTTGGAGAAACATTTAACCAAGTATTCATGGGTTTTATAAAAACCTCTGGCAAAATCTTTGCGGATGGACCAAAAATCTTCCACCATATTAAAAACCAATTTGGAACTGGGTAGTGAAAAACATTTTCACAAATCTTTAAAAACCAAGTATGTTTTCTTTTCTCATTTTCGTAAAACAAGGTTTTATTAAAACTTTCAATATAATCCCAAAAATTGAATTTAAAACTCATTTTATGATTTTCAGAATAAAATTCTTTTTCAACTAATGGAGATATACCCCATTCTTCAATAGATATATTCTTCTTGATGATAAACTTTGAGAAGTTATAACTTCCTTTCTGCTGAGTATTTCTGAAAAAGTGAGTTATTTTAACACTTTTTGTACATATCAGAAGATTTTCATAAAATCCTCTTTGCTTGTAGGAACCATATAAGATTCATATTTGGAACTTTTACAAAACATAAAAGGATTTATAAAAGATATACCAAAGAAATTAAACAACAGAGGATTTTACCGAGGTCCACCTCAGAATCATAAATTCATAAAAATCACCCATGAACGCCTTAAACTCCATCTCTCGGCTAAGCAGGCTAAAGGGCTACAACATGAATTTATTTTTCCTGGTTAAACTCGAACCTTGTGTTTACCATTTCTTGGTTCATCTCTTTACCTTATGTTCTAACCAAAGACTCTTATTTTACATTAGAGCATCTGGGGCTTGGGATCAAGATGAGGAATATGATACGTGGCGTTGTTACACCAAACTTTTCCTTAGTGCATCTGGGGCTTGGGATCAAGATGAGGAATATGATACGTGGCGTTGTTACACCAAACTTTTCCTTAGTGGCTTTCGCACACATGGAGATTATTGGTTTCCAGCCTATATACCATTTTCAACTCGTATTGAGCTAAGAAAAGGAAAAATTTAAATCCCAGAATAAAATGAATATAAGATTCATATTTGGAACTTTTACAAAACATAAAAGGATTTATAAAAGATATACCAAAGAAATTAAACAACAGAGGATTTTACCGATGTCCACCTCAGAATCATTAATTCATAAAAATCACCCTTGAACGCCTTAAACGCCATCTCTCGGTTAAGCAGGCTAAATGGCTACAACATGAATTTATTTTTCCTGGTTAAACTCGAACCTTGTGTTTACCATTTCTTGGTTCATCTCTTTACCTTATGTTCTAACCAAAGACTCTTATATTACATTAAATTCCAAAAATTTAAATAGATCTTTTATTATCTCAATCTGATCTCAAGAACAAATAAATATAGATCATGTCATAGTAAGGTAATAATTTAGCACGAATACTTTAGCCTGTCATTCAGGCTAAACTTATGAAAAATAAAAATTTAAAACAGTAAATAAAAACAGAAAATCAAAACAGTAAGAACTTACAAAGTTGTTATCATAACTTCAAACTTTTATTGATAATACTTCAGAAGGGTTTTTTACAAGAGAGAATAGAGGGGAGCAAACTCAACCGTGTCCTTCTAAAGACACAGAATGAACCTATTTATAGATAGAAGAGCCGGACATCAAACCCCGGATTCCATCTTAAAATAAAAACAGTAAATGCTTTATTAAAGCAAATAGTAACATGGTTACAAAATTCAAAAAGTAAAAGTGATATGCCACCCACTTTTTGTCACGATATGTCATGATAAGATGTGATATTCCACCAACTGCAGATACTTCTTCTGATGATCTTAATCATCTTTAATATTGTTTTTTAAAGAATTTTTCAAATTCTCTAAAATGTCATCGATCTGAGAAAATTGAGGAATATCATCCTCAGGGTCTTGAGCATCTTGCATCTTCATTAGATGAATAAATTGATTTTCACTAGATTCGGACGCCATAGATTTATCTGATTTGGAATCAGAACCTCCAATATTTTGGAAAAGATCTTTTTTCATTTCTTCAATATAGATCTCAATCAGTTTTTCTTCTGAATATATTTCAGAATATTTCTGAGTAAGAATCTTGAAAGGACTCATAGAGGCTTTCTCCTTTTCCTTTTGATTATTAATTTCTTGCTGATATAAAGAAATTTTTTCTTCCATTTGATGAAGAGTTTCATAACCATATGGTTTTCCAGTTTCTGGATCATCTCTCAATAATTTATCCCAGAATTTTGTGGAACTGACCCTCCATATGCAAGGGATACCTTCATCAGTGTAACCGAATTCTGGCTGCCATTTCCAGATCCATGGGATACCAAATTCCATGAAAAATAGACATAGAGTCTTACCATCGATCCAATGTTCAGAAAATGATTTTTTAATACTTGGAGAAACATTTAACCAAGTATTCATGGGTTTTATAAAAACCTCTGGCAAAATCTTTGCGGATGGACCAAAAATCTTCCACCATATTAAAAACCAATTTGGAACTGGGTAGTGAAAAACATTTTTAAAAACCAAGTATGTTTTCTTTTCTCATTTTCATAAAACAAGGTTTTATTAAAACTTTCAATATAATCCCAAAAATTGAATTTAAAACTCATTTTATGATTTTCAGAATAAAATTCTTTTTCAACTAATGGAGATATACCCCATTCTTCAATAGATATAATCTTCTTGATGATAAACTTTGAAAAGTTATAACTTCCTTTCTGCTGAGTATTACTGAAAAAGTGAGTTATGTCAACACTTTTTGTAGATATCAGAAGATTTTCATAAAATCCTCTTTGCTTGTAGGAACCATATTCATATGATGTATTGGTTAAATATCTTTCCATGATAGTCCATGGAGTTTTTTCCCATTGGGTATCTTTTTCTTCTATAAGAAGAATCAATTCTCGATGTTTTGTCTCTGTATATAGAGCTGAATCATTATCATCATCTTTTATGATATTAGCATATGATGCTGAAGATTGAGAATCTGTATTACTTCTCTTTTGTTTCAAGAATTCTTGAAATTCATTGTATAATTCATTATTTTGCTCAGTATTACTGGCTGATGAACTGGATAAGTTTTGGGCTATAAGCCTCTGTTTTCCATGCTGTGCAATGATATTAGGGGGTTTTCCCCTACCTCCTCGCCCTCTATAAGAGGACTCTCCTCTTCCTCGGGAATACATATCTGTAAATGAAAACATTAGGATAAATATTCTCGAGTTAAGAAATCTGGCAAGTGATTATCTTCACCTTTCTTATAAATGATTTCAAAATCAAAAGGAGCTAAATGAGCTTGCCTTCTTGCAAACATTTGTTTAGAAACATCATGTTTAAAATCTTTATTAAACATAAATTTTGCAGATTTGCAATCAGTTTTTATAATAAACTTTTGAGTATATAAATCATTTTGAAATTTTAAAATACATCTGACAATAGCTAAGATTTCTTTTGCTACTGTGGAGTAGTTTTTCTGGGCATTATTCCATTTACCAGAATAAAATCTAATAAGATATTCTTGTTTATTTTGGGGATCTTTTTGTTTTAAGATTCCTCTAAAACCTATATCTGATGCATCAGTTTCCACAATTTTATCCCATTGGGGATTAGCAAGCATAAGACAAGGAAGGTTTTTAACCTTTTCCTTAATATTTCTAACAGCTATTGTATGTCTTTCAGACCAAGGTAAATGATTTTTCTTTAATCTATCATATAAGATAGCAGAATCTTTAGTAAGATCTTTAATATAAGGAGAAATATAATTTAAACTTCCTATAAATCTTTGTAACTGAGTTTTATCAGTTATGATATCAGGAAATTTTGAACCAAATTCTATACTTCTCTGTATAGGAATTATTTTTCCTTTTTCAATCATATGACCAAGAAATCTAATATTGGTTTGAAATAAAATCATTTTAGATTTTGAAATAACAAGTCCATTTTGAATAACAATATTTTTAAACATATCTAAATGTTTAAAATGTATTTCAATATCATTAGAAAATACTAAGATATCATCAATATAAACAATTATAAAATTGCTGTAATTATAAAAAATATCATTCATAATTTGTTGATATTCAGAAGGGGCATTTTTAAGGCCAAATGGCATTACTGTCCATTCATAATGTCCTATTGGAACATTAAAAGCAGTTTTATATCTATCAGATTCTTTTACCTGAATCTGCCAAAATCCTGATTTTAAATCGAATTTTGAAAATATGATAGCATTAACAAGTCTATCTAATAAATCTTTTTTATTAGGAATAGGATGCCTAATCCATTTTAGAACCTTATTAAGAGGTTTATAATTTATGACTAATCTAGGAACTCCTCTTTCCTGTTCAGAATGTTTATTAACATAAAAAGCAGTAAATGACCAAGGAGATTGAGAAGGCTTTATCAATCCTTTTTCTAATAAAGAATGAATTTCATTCTTACATAATTCTAAATATTCAGAATTCATTTGACAAGGACGAGCCTTGGTAGGAATATTCTTTTCATCAAAATTCTTTTCATATGGGAGAGAGATAATATGCTTCTTTCTATTCCAAAAAGCATTTGGAAGATCATTACATATTTCTAATGAGAACTTATTATAAATAAGTTTGATTTTCTCTTGTAATTTAGGATTCTGTAATTTATCATCTATAGTTAATATATTAACTTCTTCTTTTAAAGAATTAATCTGAAAAGTTTTCCTATTAATCTTCTCTTGTAATTCATTAAGAATTCTATGAACAGGTTTAGTTATGAACTTAAAGAAAATAGGATTACCTTTAAAAGTACCTATAATACCTGTTTCATCAACATAAGTTAAAGGATAAATTTGATAAATAAAAGGAAGACCAAGTATAAGTTGGCTAGAAATATATTTTGCTAATAAAAAACTGGTTTGAATACAGTTTTTATCTTTGCAAATATAAACCTTTGGTAATTTATAATTTATTTCTAATGGTTCTCCTCCTGCATGAGAGAGAGAATGAGTGGTTTTATGAAAATATTTCGTAGGAATTAATCCTTCCTGTATAACATTTAAGTCTGCACCACTATCAATCATAGCAATGAAATTCTTTTTATAAGAATTTTCAATTAATAATGTTATATTAATGTACCATTTTTGAGATATGATCATGCTCAAAACAGATAAATGTTTTTTATCTGGATCAGGAAAAGAAATATCTTGTAGAATATCAAAACTATCAGAATTATTAACTGAATTATTATTATTAGTTTCAATGATTGAAACACGATAATTTAAACTATTATTATTGTGTTGTAAAATTTTTACTTGTTCTTTGAGATTCTCAATCTCTTTAACTAAATCCTGTATAGTAACTGGATTCTGTTTAATATATTTCTGTTGAAGAAGATTTTTAACTTCTTTCATAGAGTAAGCTTGTTCTTGTTTAACAAGAATATTATTATTATTATTGCTAGTTGAAGCAGTATTCTCCATTTGATCAATAATTGTGGATTTTAAAACTGGATCCTTAATCATTTTAAGGAATTCTAAAATATTATTGTTAGTTAACACATTAATATTTAAATCCTGAAATTGAGACATGAATTTATAAAATTCATCATTTTTATCTTCTATATGATTTAAACAAGATTTTCCTTGTATACAATTATTACATTCATTTAAATCATTAGAAATATCTGATTCACTATCTATTATTTCTTCTGAAATATAATATTCTGAAGAATTATCAGTTTCACTGTCAGAATTATTATTTGAATCCATTATTATTTTAAATAATGTTTCTTTTAGATTATCATCTATATCTAAATTATTAATTTTGTTTTTAGCCCAATATTGATTAGCATAATGACCTGGCTTTTTACATTTTCTACAAATTATTAATTTGTTTTTGTTTTTATAATTTTCTTCTCTCCGTAAATCATGGTTTTCTTTTCTTTTCTTCTTTTTATCTCTTTGCCTATCAGACAAATGTCTTTTCTTTCTATAAAGTTTTTCATCTTTTTCTTTAATTTTCTTCTTACCTTTATCAGGTAAGTCCATACCAAATTGATCACAAAATTTACCTAATTGTTTTTTCTCAAGTAAATTCTGTCTTTTAATTTGATTATTTAATTTTAATTCATTACAGAGAGCTAAACCCTCTTTAATGCAAGTATTAATTAAATTTCCATAAGTATAATTATCATATGGAATATTAATCTCATCTTTTCTTAATACTTTTCTAATTCTTTCAGCAAATAGAAAAGGTAAACCATCTATAAATTTAGCTTTCCAGAAACTATTATTACAATCTGGTATCTCATATATACGAGATAAAAAGGTATCTTTATACCATCTAAAATCATTAAGTGTTTTACATTTTAGATTACTTAATAAAGTACGAATCTTTTCACTATTATCAGTGAATTTTCCAGTAAAATGTTCAATCATAGTCATTATTAATGAATAAACAACATTTTCTGATTGAATATTATTCTCTATCTTAATAGAATTAATAATATCTTCCTTTTGGAATTGATTTAAATAGTTATCCCACCATCCTTTAAGTTGGCCAGTAAAACCTGATATAATCATCTTAGCAATATTTTTATCAGTATTGCCTGAAGTTTTACACACAGTACTATACATAAGCATTTTGTGAGCAGTATTATAAATTTGTTTATCACTAAAACCATCAATATTCCATTCATAAATACTTTTCCCATTATAACTATTAGCAAATATATATTCTTGTTCTTCAATAAGAACATCCATGGGAGTAGGTCTATTATAATAATATTTAGTTTGGGTAGGTCTATCTGCCCATTTAATTTTATTAATTTCTTCTTCAGAATGATCATTATCATTATCAAACTCTTCATTAAGAGTATTCAAATTCAGATTTTTAAATTTTTCTTCTAATAATTTTTCTATATCAGAAACAGAAGATTTAAATTTAAAATCCTTGATATCTGGAGGGGATTGAATAGAAGAAGTAGCCATAGAAACAATATTAGTTTCTTATTCTTTAGTTTGAATAGGAACATCTGGTTTAATTTGATTAATAGCCAGAATAATGTTATCAATACGATCCTTAAGAGAAACTATCTCTTTTCCTATTATCGTAAGATACAAATTTGTATAATTCTGTTTTTCAATTATCTGATTAATATGTTTAACAGTTATCTGTAACATATCATTTTCAAATAATTTTGAAAAAGCAGTAAAATTTAAAATTTTATTATTCTTTTCTATAATAAAAGATTGTTGAGGAGGATAAACAGATTTTTGAATCTGTCCAGAAGAAAGTTTATAATTTCTTTCAAGAATAGAAATATAATCTATAATAAATGTTTTAAAAAACCAAGGAACAAAATGAATCAATTTATTCTGGTTTTCACAATATTTATAAAATTCCGCAACAATATAATCAAACTCATCTTCAGAAAAACTTTTAAAATACCAATTTCTGAAAGATTCCCATTTGGGTAAATAAAATTCTGCATTGATCCTTGCCCTAGCAAGAGATCCCTTAGTAAAATCTATTTTAGTTTTACTATCCATTAAATACTAAAATTCATTTCTGAAACTGTATCAGTTTCTCTAACTTTTTGAAAGTTACTTTTATGCACAATATTATTCTGATTAATAATTAATTCATCTACTGTATCTTGTACAGGAGACTCAACATCTTCTCTTATCTGAGAAGTAGAAGCTCTAGAAGTTTGAGGAATATCCACCAAATAATCTAAAGGCGAAATAAAAGAATGACTAGATCTTGATCTAGCATAGATAGAAGATGGCAATAATCTTCTTTGTTCATTATTAAACTGTATTTGAACAGATCCTTCATTATTCTGAATAACTTGTTGTAAATCCTTATTTATTATAGGATTTCTAGGAACAGCTTGTTCAATTATCCAGTTTTCTGGAAATTAAATTTCTTCCCATTTTATAGATCTACGGGTTGTAATATTAGATCTATTAAAATTAGTTTCTATAAGAATAGTTTCATTTAATTTTTTATCAATCCTTTTACACATAGGATTCAGTGTAAATAATGGCTTATAATATATACGATAACAGATACATATGACTTCTGTGCCAGGAGTATAATTATAACCATGAGTTTTAACATTTAATGTTAAAGAATCTAATATATTAATATCAGACAAAGATAAAGATAAATTCGGATAAACATCAAAATATACTGGACCATGTGCCAGACTAGATTGAATTATTCCCATAAGGGATTGTTTCCAATTCAAATTTCTACCATCTCTTAAAGCTGCTATGAAGCTTTCTGGTAGTCCTTCCATTGTTAGAGGTCTAAAAGCAATTTGAATTAAAGCTATATGCATGAATCTGTAATTTTTCCTATAAGGTAAAATATCTTTATTGTTTAACAATCTAATAACCATTTTATTATTATGAAGTGGTACCGATGATTCTGTAGTTTTAACTACTTGTTTAAAACCAATTTTTTCAAAGGTTCCTAACTTATAGATCATTTTAGATTCTATCTTAGGAATAGTCCATTTATTCAATAAATCTAAATTATCAGGTAAATCATATTCTTTATTCAAACTGTTTTGAACAGTTTCTTTAAAACCGAAAATATTCATTTGAATAAAAAGTGCTAAATTATTATCCAGACTATTAACTTTATAATATAATATAATATAATATTAAAAAATAAATAAATAAATAAAATGATAACTTTGAAATCAAAGTTCATTTCGAAAGTTACAGAGAAAACGATCGAGAGAGAGAAAGGTGAGAAAGAGAGTATTTGATTTTCTTTTCGATCGTGCGACTTATCGGTTTATCCAATTGACGAACCGACTTCAGTTCTGGGATCTTTGACATGAGGTCTTCGATTTGTGGTATAAATTTTATATTTTTAGTGATGTTTGAAATCCGTCGATTTTTGAAATAAATCCGATAAATTGTTAAATCATGCAGAAATTGAAGATTGTTGAATAATGTATGATTAACGAAGAAGAGATGATTATAGTGATGTTGTTTTGAATTATTCCCAATTTATTATAAGTAGGGAATTTTAATCGTTGGATTGAGATTGAAGAAATATTTGTCAGTTATTATTAATTCTGATAAATATTTGCGGTAGAATAACCAACAATAAACTCGTATTTGAAGTCGGAATTGAATTATGTTATGAATTGGATTTGATGTGAATTTTCAAAATTTCAAAAGATATTTTGAACTTATATTATTGATTTTGGATCATGTTATTCATTGAAATGAATATGTTATTGATGTAGATAGATTATTATACTGATATCTTCAAGCTACATCAACTGGAACGAAGAATTGAGGTATGTTGCGACCGGATAACATACGACATGTATCTGTATTATATGATATATGTTGGATTGGTTTGAGTGATTGGAATAAGAATACATGTCTATATGCCTTATTTGTTGAGTTTATGTGGCATACATGACATTGTGATTGTAATATCGATCTATAAAATAAATGTTTTGTTAACACACATCGTTTGATGCATACATCGATACATGACATGTACGTTGAGCTATGATCCTTGGATACCCTGATATGATTTGATTGGATTCTGGGGTTTTTGAACACAATGCTATGTTTGGTATTATATGACCCTTAAAACATAGACATTTGTGGCCCTGACGATTGATATGAGATTTGGGATTTGATGGCGCTTCGTCGACGCTATCATACGAGTATCCCTTATTGAGGCCGGTGTGCCAGCTTGAGCATTGATTTGATAGCGATTCGTTTGATTCTGACATGTGCTCAGTGGATGGGCATTTAACTTGATATCTCCACGACATACATGCATTGCATATTATATATAATTGTTTATATACTTGTGGTATATATGATAGTTGTTCCATACGGAGCTTTGCTCACCCCCAAGGGGGGCTGTTGTTGTCTTTGTGTGTGGACAATGGCAGGTACTCAAGGATATCAGGAGACCGGAGAGGGTACTTCAGGAGGGAGTCACAGTTTGAGTTGAGGTTTATATTTTGTTCCCAGTATATATGTATATGTATTTATATACTGGGGCATGTCCCGAGGATATGAGTTGTTTGTATATGATTGGTTTTGATTACGTGTGGGCATGTTTATGATGTGAGATTAAATAATATTTTTAGTATTTAAATTATAGAAGAAATATTTTGGGCTCATTGTAAAGAAATTTTAAACTCGTTTTCCGCTGTAATTAGTTAACCCTAATCAAAGTGCATTGTAATAACGATTAGGAACTAAGGGCCCCACACTGAGGGTGTTGAAAGAGCAGAGGCTTGGTTAAGGGATATCGAGCATGTGTTTAATATTGTTGAGATTTCCAAGGCTCGGAGATTGAAACTTGCTTTGTATCAATTGAAATACCGAGCAAAATCTTGGTGGGAAGCCGCTGAGATTGGATTGAAAGAGGCCGAGATTGAAGTCACATGGGATGTCTTCAAGGCCCAGTTTTTGGAGCAGTATTCCCCTCCTTCTTATTATATTGCACAGGAGAATGAATTTAATAATTTGCAGCAGGGAACGATGACTGTTGCAGAATATGCTTCGAAGTTTTCTACGTTGTTGAAGTATGCACCTCACGTAGCTGGGAATGCGAAGGAAAAATATAACAGGTTCGTGAATGGATTGCATTCTGCTATATATACTTATGTTGTTTCTGGATTGCCTACCACCTACGCGGAGGCAGTTGAACGAGCCTAGGCAGCCGAGGCTGGACTTAGGCGAGGAGGTCCATAGTATACTCCTCTACCACCAGTATCAACTCAGCTGCCTACATTGCGCCCAAGAGGTAAAAAGTTCAAGAAGACTGGTTCTGTTTCTTCGTCCTCTTCGAGTTCGAGTGGATCCCAGAGAGGGAGTCCCGTGATTGCTCCTTATTGTAGTCATTTTGGGGGTAAACATACTATCGAGCAGTGTCGAGGTATGTTTGGCACTTGTTATCAGTGTGGACATGAAGGTCATTTCTCTCGAGTATGTCCGAATAGGGGTACGACTTCTTATCAACCCGAACCAGGATTTAGAGGTGGCCCTAGTATGATGAGACCTGCTATTCTTGTTCCCTCTTTCCAGCAGTCGAGTGTTCCACGATATCGAGGACCATGTGGTCAGACTGCTCAAGTCCCTCCTCAAGTTCGAGTGTATGCTATGACAGAGGATCAGGCGAAAGAAGCTCCTGGTGGTGTGATTGCAGGTATTTGCATGCTTTGCGATTGTCCTGCACGTGTTTTATTTGATACATGAGCATCTCATTCATTCATATCTCATGCATTTTTTGCATCGCATGATATTATGTGTATCCCGTTGTATGATACATTATCGATATCCACGCCAGCAGGAAAGATTATTTTGTCTGAGAAAGTTGTGCATAATTGTGGATTGATATATGAGGACAATGTGATATTTCTGAATTTGATTGTCCTTCCAATGCACGACTTTGATTATATTGTTGGCATGGATATCTTGACGACAAATCGAGCTACTGTTGATTGTTTTCTTGGAGTGGTTCGATTTCGACCGATTGATGTACCCAAGTGGAATTTTTATAGCAAGGGTTCCCAATTCAAAATTCCATCGGTATCTTCCTGGGAAATTTCTCGACTTTTGACTAGCGGAGATGAGGGTTATCTTATCTACGCTATTGATGTCTCTAAAAAGGAACCTTCTTTATCTGAGATTCTGTTGCTTAAGAGTTTCAAGATTTATTTCTCGATGAGATTCCTGATTTTCCTCCTCATCGAGAAGTTGAGTTTAGTATTGATCTTATGCCGGGGACTGCTCCCATATCTAAAGCTCCCTATCGTATGGCACCTCTGGAATTAAAAGAATTGAAAGAACAATTATAGGATCTTCTCGATAAGGGATATATTCGACCGAGTGTATTACATTAGGAGCTCCAGTCTTATTTGTTCGAAAGAAAGATGGTACTATGCGAATGTGTATCGATTATAGGCAACTGAATCGGGCTACTGTGAAAAACAAGTACCCACTTCCTCGTATTGATGATTTATTTGATCAGCTTCAGGGTACTTCTGTATACTCGAAGACTGATCTTCGTTCTGGGTATCATCAAGTACGAGTTCGTGACGAAGATGTACCTAAAACTGCTTTTCGTACGAGGTATGGCCATTATGAATTTTTGGTTATGCCTTTTGGTCTCACGAATGCTCCTGTTGTCTTTATGGATCTAATGAATCGTGTCTTTCGAGATTATCTTGACCGATTCGTTATTGTATTTATTGATAATATTCTTGTCTATTTGAAATCGAAAAAGGAGCATGCTGAACATCTGAGACTGGTACTTCAAACTCTTCGTACTAATCATTTATATGCTAAAATTGTCCAAATGTGAATTCTGGATGGACAAGGTAGTATTTTGGGGCCATGTCATTTCGAGACATGGCATATCTGTTGATCCTGCAAAGGTCGAAGCTGTATTGAATTGGCCGAGACCTACGAATGTTCCTGGGATTCGTAGCTTCATGGGTTTAGCTGGATATTATCGTCGTTTTATTGAAGGATTTTCGAAGATAGCTAAACCTATTACTCAACTGACACAGAAGAATCAGCTATTCATTTGGTCAGATGAATTTGAAGCTAGTTTTCTTGAATTGAAGACGAGATTGACCACAGCACCTGTGCTTACTATTCCCTCAGGTACCGGAGGATTTGTAGTGTGCACAGATGCGTCTGGTAAAGGTTTTGGCTGTGTTCTGATGCAACATGGCAAAGTGGTTTCTTATGCGTCTCGTCAATTGAAATCTCATGAAACACGCTATCCTGTTCATGATCTTGAATTGGCCGCCATTGTGTTTGCACTGAAGATTTGGCGCCATTATTTGTATGGAGAAAAGTTTGTTATTTATTCGGACCATAAGAGTCTGAAATATCTCTTTTCTCAATCTGATTTGAATATGAGGCAACGCAGGTGGATGGATCTCCTGAAGGACTTTGATTGTGAGATTCAGTATCACCCTGGAAAGGTGAATGTTACTGCGGATGCCCTTAGCCGTAAAGTTCATGATTCTGTGTTAGCTTCTGTCAATGTCGCCAAAGTACACGAGGATATATGTACTTCTGGTTGGACTTTTCACTCGAATTGGAATTCCGTCACTGTCTCAGCATTGCAAATTGAGCCGAATTTGATATCGAAAATACGAAAGGCCCAACGAAGCGATGCTCAGATCCAAAATTCGAAAGAACTTGTATCTGCTGGACATCAGTCTGGATTTCAAATTTCTTCTGATGGTTCTTTACGACTTAATGGTCGGCTGGTAGTTCCTGATGATTCTGATTTGAAATCTGCCCTTCTTTGAGAAGCACATTGTAACAAATACAGTATTCACCCTGGAGGTCAAAAGATGTATTTGACATTGAGACCTCAATTCTGGTGGAAATGTATGAAGAAGGACATTGCTGAGTTTATTTCTAAATGTCTTGTCTACCAGCTAATGAAAGCCGAGCGAATGAAACCTGGAGGATTACTCCATAGTCTTCAATCCCGAAATGGAATTGGGAACATATTGTTATGGATTTCGTGACTCATTTACCTTGTTCGCCCAAGGGCTGTGATGCTATTTGGGTTATTATTGACCGGCTTTCGAAATCTGCACATTTCATTCTGTATGAGCGGACTTATCCTCATAAGAGAATGGCCTGTTTATACATCGAGAATATTGTGAGACTGCACGGTGTGTCAGTCTCGATTGTATCTGATCGTGATCCCATGTTTGCTTCTAAATTTTTGGGTAGTTTCGAGGAAGCGATGGGTACGCGTTTGGCTATGAGTACTGCTTATCATCCTCAAACTGATGGCCAGACCAAGCGTACGATTCAAACACTAGAGGATATGTTGCGTGCTGTTGTGATGGACTTCAGAATGGGATGGCAAGATGCCTTACCATTGGTTGAATTTTCTTATAATAATAGCTTTCAGACGAGTATCGGTATGGCACCGTTTCAAGCTCTATCTGGGAGACGATGTAGATCACCATTATTCTGGGATAAAATTGGTGAAAGACAATTGACTGGACCTGAAATGATACAGAAAATGAACGATGAGGTTCAGTTGATTCGGCAGCGGATGAAAGCTGCTCAGGATCGTCAAACGAGTTATGCGAACAAACGAAGACGACCCTTGGAATTCTAGAGAGGTGACAAAGTGTTTTTGAAAATATCTCCCTTTAGAGGCACTGTTCGATTTGGCATGCGAGAGAAATTATCTCCTCGATATGTTGGTCCATACGAGATTCTTGATCGAGTTGGTGATCTTGCGTATCGATTGGCATTGCCACCAGCTCTATCTGCTATTCACGATGTGTTTCATGTTTCTATGTTGAGGAAATATGAACCAGATCCATCGCATGTGCTTGCACCTGATGAGGTTGAACTGGATCCTTCTCTTTCCTATGTTGAACAACCTGTTCGCATTATTGATCGAAAGGAAAAGATATTTTGAAATAAATCGATTCCGTTGGTTCGAGTACAATGGACACGACATGGGGTGGAAGATTCGACGTGGGAATTGGAGAGCAAGATGCGAGATTCGTATCCGCATTTGTTTGATTCTATGTCATCTGTTCCATTGTATTCAATGTATACTGATCTGTTTACTGATTTTAGTTTTGATATGTGCTAAAACTTGTGACATATGTATGTTTGACAATGTTATGTATATAGAGATGTTTGAGATTTCGAGGACGAAATCTTTTAAGAGGGGGAGAAATGTAAGGACCGTGTATCGTATTATCGTAAAACATGTGTGATTATCGATAATTTATGAAATTGTCATGTGATTATGTATTTGATGTATATCGTGACAATGAAAATGAGAAAATAAGTATCGAATATGAATTGACGTTGTAAGAGCTCGAGTGGAGAAGCTGGACGCCAATATAGTAAAAAAATCAATATTTGTACAGAACGTGTGGCGCCCGGGCGGTTGAAAATGACCGTCCGAGCGCCAGGATATATATGAAATGTGTGTTCGGGCAGAACTTTCCGCACCCTAGCGGTAACTTTTGACCGCCCGAGCGCGGCACAAATTCAACTCGGGGGCAGAACGTCTCGCGCTCGGGCGCGAGAATTCTACCGCCCGAGCGCGAGAGAGATGAGGATAAGAATCCTTTCTTTTATTCTTTATTTCTTCACTTTTCTTTCAGCGACTTCGAGAGACACGAGGGATTTTGATTTTCTTTCATCCGAATCGACCTTGAAACGCTGTCTAAACGCGAAACCAATTATATATTCGGAATCGTCGCGTCGAGGGCTTCTGACTAAGGTAAATTTCTTCTGGTTCCAGCAGCTCTAAATATCAAAGTGCTGGAATAGCATGTATTTGAAGTTGAAATTCCTATATATAGTAGAATAACAGACAATAAACTCATATTCGAAGTCGGAATTGAATTATGATATGATTTTGATTTGATATGAATTTTTGAAGTTTCAAATGATATTTGAAACTCATATTAATGATTTTGGATTATGTTATTGATTGGAATGAGTATGTTATTGATGTAGATAAAGTATTTTACCGATATCTTCAGGCTACATCAATTGGAAACGAAGAATTGAGGTATGTTGCGACCGGGTAACATACGACAGGTATCTGTATTATATGATATATGTTGGATTGGTTTGATTGATTGGAATGACAATACATGTCTACATGCCTTAATTGTGGAGTTTATGTGGCATACATGACATTGTGATTGGAATATCGATGTATAAAATAAATGTTTTGTTAACACACATCGTTTGATGCATACATCGATACATGACATGCACGTTGAGCTATGATCCTTCGATACCCTGATATGATTTGATTTGATTCTGGGGTTTGTGAACACAATGCTATGTTTGGTATTACATGACCCTTAAAACATAGACATTTGTGGCCCCGACGATTGATATGAGATTTGGGATTTGATGGCGCTTCGTCGACGCTATCATACGAGTATCCCTTATTGAGGCCGGTGTTCCAGCTCGAGCATTGATTTGATAGCGATTCGTTTGATTCTGACATGTGCTCAGTGGATGGGCATTTAACTTGATACCTCCACGACATACATGCATTGCATACCATATATCATTGTTCAGATACTTGTGGTATATATGATGGTTGTTCCATACGGAGCTTTGCTCACCCCCAGGGGGGGCTGTTGTTGTCTTTGTGTGTGGACAATGGCAGGTACTCCAGGATATCAAAAGACCGGAGAGGGTACTTCTGGAGGGAGTCACAGTTGAGTTGAGGTTTATGTTTTGTTCCCAGTATATATGTATATGTATTTATATACCGGGGCATGTCCCGAGAATATGAGTTGTTTGTATATGATTGGTTATGATTTTGTGTGGGCATGTTTATGATGTGAGATTAAATACTATTTTTAGTATTTAAATTATAGAAGAATTATTTCGGGCTCATTGTAAAGATATTTTAAACTTGTTCTCCGCTGTATTTAGTTAACCCTAATAAAAGTGCATTGTAATAATGATTAGGAGCTAAGGGCCCCATACACTGTATAAAAACACTTTCAGCAAGATTGAAATTCGTAAATATGCCCATGAAATTTGGGAGAAACTGATCCAGTTGTGTAATGGCAACGAGAAAACTAAGGATAATAAACTTTCTGTTGCCATACAAAAGTTCGATAATATCAAGATGAAGGCTGGATAATCGATGAATGACTTTTATGAAAGAGTGAGCTGCATCATAAATCAACTGAATGAACTAGGAAAAGTGCATTCAAACAAACAGATTGCTCTAAAGGTGATTTGTGGCTTTCCCAAAGAATGATATGTTAAAACTATGGCAATGCAAGAATCAAAAGACCTGAACAAGGTGGAAATACATGATTTTTTTTGCAGACTTAAAAGCCTATGAATTTGAGATTCAAACAAGAGAGAGAGATCCAATAGTCCCATCAGTTACAACTGTTGTGTTACCTCTTGTCTCACATGATAAAAATTAAAGATTTAAAATGAGTTTATAATGTGCTACAATAAGCTTCTATAGCAACTTGGGTATATCATTTCCGTAAAGCAAGGATGAATATGAATTAGTTGCTATAGGGGACTATTGTGCAGTCACACAGGCGCGGGATGAGACGGAATGATAATAGAAGCGGTCATCGACAGGGCACACCGAAAAATAAGCTAAGCAGAGCAAAGTGCTACGTCCATGGAAGCCACTTCTTGAACCTGCGGGGCAAAGTGCAACATGAAGGGAGCCACCTCTTGAACCTGTATGAGCCATCTCTAAATTTTCATCGCTGTATAATCAAGGGGTCAAGTCATGATGAGGACATCATGAAACGTCTGCCATTTTTATTGAATTCAGATCGTTAATTGTGATTTTCCTCATCCTCAAAAAGTTGAAGGATCCAACTAAATGAAACCACAGTACTAGGCGACGGGGACACCAGAAACACTTTCACCGGTCAACTGGGCCTTGGCCTATCCTCAACGAATGAAAATACGATCGTCGGGCTCCCTCTGAGGCCTTCTCACATAAATAGGCTCCCTCTAGGCCTTTTCCCTCACGTTATCCCAATTCTTATCCTCATATCCTCATATCCTCAATATTCACAATTAATTCACTTCCTTCAACGTTTTACATTTTCATCACTTTATAAAAATCATGCATTTAATATCATTTTCCTTTTAAAAACAAGTATGCAACATATCTTTTAACGTTATCGTTTCCTCTTAAAAATCCATAAACATTTTAAAATAAACATTTCAACATATAAAATTCCATAAATCTTTTAAATAAATATTTCAACATCATAAACATTTAAAATATGCATTTAAATCAAAAACATTTAAAATAACCATTTTAACATTTTAAATCATAACCTTATAAAATAACATTTTGACATAATAAATCGTAAACATTTAAAATCCATGTCATAAAAATTCATAAAAATTTGAAATAATAATATTAGCATGTAAAACTGTAAGGCCCGAGAAACTTATCCTGTTAATCCGAAATGATTTGCAATAATTGATGTGCTTATAGACGGAAAGGATTATACCGAAAAGACGAAAGAAAACACGGAATATGTGCGAGGATAGAACACCTCGCGCCTATGCGCGGCGAGGATCCGCGCATATGTGCGTGAGTGGCAGAAGACCTCGCGCACATGCGCGAGAAGTGTGCGCGCATATGCGCGAGCCATACGAGAAGCCAAGGGGGAAGTCCAGAAGAGTTGGCGCATATGCGCGACATGAATGGGCGCATATGCGCGAGAATGGCAGAGAAATTGGCGCATATGCACGGCTGAAGGCGCGCATATGCGCGAGTATTGAAATGCCGAGACAGTAGGTCTCGCGCATATGCGCGACTTATGTGCGCGCATATGCGCGAGCAGTCCAGTAGCTAATCTTCCGGATAGAACTTCCGGCGCATACGCGTGGGGCTTGGGCGCGCATATGCGCGCGGCATGAAAAACATAAAATCGACAGGTGGTTCATCGTGTAACTTGATGTATATATATATATATTTACAAGCTTTAATTCTTCAGATGGAAAGAATGGAAAGAAAAGCTCCGAGGAAAGATTTTTAGTTCGGATATTAGAATTTCGATTACGCAAAATCCATCCGTTCGATTTCAAATCTGACTTCAGTACCGAGTTCCTATCGACGCAGGCTACAATTGGACGTAAGTTTTGTTACTTTTAGATATGATTTGAAATTATGATATTGTCAGAATTGAATATGAATCATATATGGTGTTTCTGATATCGTAGACATCGTATAATTGAAGTCAGATTGAAGAACAGACTGTGTATGTAATTGTTGTGATTTTCGGAGTTAATTTGATTGAGATTCGATATCAGAGTTGTATTGTTGTTCAGATTATGAGTTGTACTGATACTGATGATGAGTTCTGGTATTATATATGTGATGTTGAGATTGACGGGGATATCGAGATTGTATTGTTATACCGTCGAAACCTCAGTAAATTGATATTGATCAGATTCAGTAATGATTTCGATTATATCGTGATATCGTCGATATGGATTATATTGTATCTTGATTCGATATTGATCAGATTATGTTTGATTTGAGTATTGATCAGAATAGATTTTGAATTGAGTTGCATATTGAGATTGTGCCTATGCGATATTGTATTTCAGATTGATATGGACAGATTTGACTTCGAGACTTCGACTTCGTCAGACCGTGAAGACAAAGGTATAAATTTATGTTGATGTGGGATTGCACAACTCGAGTCCGATTGACTTGAGTTTCCCAAAATCACATACTTTACTTTATTGCATCGATATTTGCAATTGTATGAGGTTGATACCTTTGATTTATTGATTTATGTACTGAGTCATTAAGCGGATATGCCTAATTGTGAATGAGTAATCTTGTGACAGTAGTGCCGGATAGTGATGGAATCGTCACCGGCACATTGCACATTGTCACAGGATAGGATATTGGTGAAAATGCCCAAGTCAGTGACGGTTAGGTCAAGACACCGGACGTTTGGCTATATCGGAGTGGATAGAATTGGAGTTTCTTCTATTACTTGTGCTCGATATGGAAAGAGCCAAAGTCCGTGAATAAGAACCTACCACCACCCCGATCGGGAGTGTAGGTGGGTGTATGTTCTTATTCCGATCTGGATCCCTAGATTAGGACTGAGTCGAGTCTGAGTCTGAGAATCACGGAGAGTGATTCATTGCTTGGAATTATTTTCCTGATGATGGTATATGTTTAGAATATAATTTATTCTTGATATTTATTCATGTTTAGGATTATAATACATGTGATGAATATTTGATTCATGTTCTGATGTTGATACATGTTATGAATGTTTAATTTATGCTTTTATATTGTTTATAGGAAAGGCATGTATACATGATTTATACTGGGAATAAAATTTCCACCGGAGTTATCCGGCTGTTGTCTTGTTTGTATGTGTGCATGACAACAGGTGGGACAAGATCAGGGTCAAGAGAAGAAGAGAGAGAGATCATGATTAGAGTGGAGATTACGGACTTGGATTAAAGATAGGGTTTGAACACTTGATAATTAGTTGTTAAACCTTAGTTTTTATTGAATATAGATTGTACAGGACTTGTACTTTATTTATACGAATCTGTATATTAGTTAGATTCCATTACGTTCCGCAATTAAAGAAATTTTTTTATGACCCAAATACTTGAATTAATAAATTGATCTTAATGATGATTAAGAATTGAATTAGCGTCCGGGTCCCCACAACAGGTGGTATCAGAGCAGTAGGGTCCAGAACTGTAGGTTTTTGGGACTAAGAGAAAGGCTAGTGAGCGGGGTATATTGAGTTTTCTTTCCTTGCATGTGATTGCTAGCATGTGATTTATTATAATGTTGAATTACATTGTGTGTGCTAGCATGATATTTTGTGTTATTGTTTTTAAATACATGTTACCTGAATATCTGAGTTGATTTGGTAATATGTCTGATTTGAAAATGAATCAGAACCAATTCTTGATCAGAAGGTAAGCTGATCAGAAAGGGACTGAGATTGATTTATCTCATGTGATATTAACTCTTGTGGTAATCAGATATATCTCTTCGAAGAATTCCAGAAAGAGGTAGTACTTCGACTGATCAGATAGACGTGTCAGAAATTCCGATGGAAATACAGTTGAAACAGTTTCAGTCATTTCAACCGCCAATTCTGAGAGGTACTGAGACATCTGATGATTGTGAGAATTGGTTAGATGATATAGAGATATTGTTTGATTCACTTGAGTATTCAGACGAACGGAGAATTAAACTAGTGCCCAACCTGTTACACGACGTCGCAAGGAGTTGGTGGATTACAACCAAAAGAGTATTAGAACAGCGTGGTACGGTAATTACGTGGGAAATCTTTAGAGCGGAATTCTATCGAAGATTTTTCTCAGTTTCGTACCGAGAGGACAAGAAAGCAGAGTTTGAGAATTTGAAACAGGACCAACTGAATATTGAAGAATATGTTGCTAAATTCTCTACTTTATTACGTTTTGCTCCTCACGTGGCTGGGAATGATGAAGCTGTGACTGATTAGTTTGTTAAGGGATTAAATCCAGAGATATTGACATTAGTAAATACAGGCCGACCCTATAGTTTTGTTGATGCTCTGAGTAGGGCCAAGAGAGCCGAAGCCAGTCTGACAAGACAGAAAGGAGCTTTGTTTGCACCTCTAGCATCGAGACCACAGCAACCACTTCTCGAACCTGAGACTGGTAGTAGTAGTGGTGAAAAGAAAGACTATTTGAAAGCTCGAAAGAAGCAGTTTAAAAAGTTAGGCAGCAGTCTTTCTAGCTCCAGTAGTTCGAGTCAGAGTTATACCGGAGTGTATTGCAGCACCTGCGGAGGGAGACATTCCACTGAGCAATCCCAAGGAGTATTTGGTAGTTGCCGTATCTGTCGACAGGCAGGACATTTTGCGAGAGTATGTCCACAGAGAGGTTCCCGAAGATTCCAGGGAGCAGAGGCATCTGGTTGTAGTGACTGAGGAACAGATCCAGGATGAACTTGATGATGTAGTGATAGGTATCTGTTCTTTTATGATTTTGTCCCATATGTATTGGGAGATTCTCGTACATCTTATACATGATTCTGTATGAATTGCATTGACATATGCTTTATTCTATTGGGTCTGTATATACTGTAGTATTGATTTCTTTATCTTTTGGGGGAAAGATTGATATCAATGAATTCTGTAAATATCGTATACTGCAGTGAAGTGAGAATGAGATTGAGTTATACTGTGTTGTACTTGTGTTGTCTGATTTTGACTGCATTATTGATATTGATGTATTGACAAGTACAAAACTATTGTAGATTCTTGCCAGGAGATGGTAAGATTCAGACCTGAAATGGACGAAGAATGAATAATATACGGTAAGGATTTTCGATTTAAAATTCCTTTGATATCTATATTATTTATGACTCGATGATTATCGAAAGAAATGGAGTAATTCCTTATGCATTCAGTTGATTACTGAAAATGAATATACCATGAGCTGATTTGTCAGTAGCAGGAGAATTGCTAAAGTCTTTCTAGATGAAATTCCGGATTTGCCTTATATCAGGGAGAGTGATTTCCGCCTTGATTTGATACCAGGTACTAGTTTTATTTTAGAAGTCTGTACAGAATGATACTGATTGATTTGAAAGAATTGAAATATCAGTTAGAGGATTTACTGACCGAAAGTTACATCTGATTGTGCGGTTCTCTGTAAAATACTTCAGTTCTGTTTATCAGTTCAGTTATGGGCGGATGAATCCTATGTTCAGAGGTATTCTGATTATTTTATGCTCGGTATATTCATGATATTTTGATTACTCGCAGCATATGACCGATTGAATCGAATATTTTGTATTGAATGATCTAAGAACTGAAATTGGTGTATACATAAATTGTTCAGATATGAGTTTTGACTGAAACAGATTGTATTTGTGGGATGTAACATCCGATTATAGTATACCGATTGGTCTTGACACAGTTGAGGTCGTGATCAGTGACTGAGGACGACACCGATGGCAGAAAAGTTAGAAATTCATATTTGTCTGCGGTTAGAAAATTATGATATGTGACTGTTGTTGTGAAATTGCTTGAGAATTGTTATTGTTCTAAAACAGTATTAAAGACAGATTATATTGTTTGTGGGACATTACATTCGAAAATGATATAGCAGTTGATTTAAACAACGTCGAAGATGTGATACAGATTATTGGGAACCGTTGAGAGTATATACAGTTCAAGCCGAATCAGTGCTAAACTCGCGAATTAAAGCAGTCCAGAAGTTTGATCAGAATGTTCAGAACGCGGTTTCGATAATCAGAACAGGGTGTCGATCATAATAGCAGGTAGGTGATACTGTATTGTATGTGAATAACCGACTTGGATGTGCCGAATATTTCGAATCTGAAATGACAGATATGGTCAGAAGCGCACAGTAGTCGATTCAGTATTCTTTCTGGTAGCAGAAAAGGGGAAAACCGGAGATTGGTTATATCGATTATCGATTCTTGAATAGAAATTGGAGTACATTTCTATAGATTTCGTAATGAAACCACCGAAATCTTTTCAAGATTGTGATGTGATTGTTATTAATAGATTGCGTGAATTTGCATATATTATTTGTACATGAAGACTTACGGATATGACCAGTCGATGGAGATTTATGTCAGAAAAGAGGATAGATTGTACTGAATGCCAAAGTTGATTATATCAGACTGTGATTTTCGTTTGATTTTGTACTTTGGCAGAGTATACAATAAACTCTTTCACTTATCGTCTATGGATCGACGGATAGTCGGAACGAAATATCCTGATTCTGAAGAATATCCAGGAACTATAGTGCTGGATGTTAGCACTAGTTGACATGATTTATTGTCACTTGTAAATTATCGTATAACGATAATTATCAGATGGGTATCGAAATAGCATCAGTCGAGGCATTGTACAATGAGGACTGCATATTTCTTTCGTATAGGAATAATATCCGCAAGATACCTGAGATTGGATCGGATGGAATCAGAGATATGAAAAAGAAATTGAAACTGCTTCGGAAGAAAATAAAGACAGCTCAGAATAAATAGACTGAATATATCAACGTCGGATGATGACCGTTGATATTTGAGGTTGAAGATTGAATATAACCTTGATTGGAATTATCAGAGTTGATAGGAGATGTTAATGTTGATTTATTATGAGCTGTTGATGGGTATATACGGATGCTGTATAGCCAATATTGTGAGATTAATTCTGTTAGAGCTATTTCGAGTGGTATTATGAGATTATACTTCTTGAATGATTATTCCAGAGTAAAATCAGAGATTCGTGAAAGAAAAATATTTCAGGATGAAGAATATTCCGCTGTTGGAAGTATAGTACATACATCAGGGCATTGAATAGGCTACCTGGAAGACTGAGTCTTATATGAGGTAACGATGTTCAGAATTATTATACTGAAAGGAATTATGATTGATTCTGTTATACATTTCTTTCCTTGTCGGACTTGCTATCAAATTTAATTGCCTGTGATTTTGGGGACGAAATCGAATCTTAGTGGGGGAGAAATGTAAGGCCCGAGAAATTTATCATGTTAATCCGAAATGATTTGCGATAATTGATGTCCTTATAGACGGGAAGGATTAGACCGAAAATACGAAAGAAAACGCGGAATATGCGCGAGGACAGAACACCTCGCGCTTATGCGCGGCGAGGATCCGCGCATATGCGTGTGAGTGGCAGAAGACCTCGCGCATATGCGCGAGAAGTGTGCGCGCATATGCGCGAGCCATACGAGAAGCCAAGGGGGAAGTCCGGAAGAGTTGGCGCATATGCGCGACATGAATGGGCGCATATGCGCGAGAATGGCAGAGAAGTTGGCGCATATGCGCGGCTGAAGGCGCGCATATGCGCGAGTGTTGAACTGCCGAGACAGTAGGTCTCGCGCATATGCGCGACTTATGTGCGCGCATATGCGCGAGCAGTCCAGTAGCTAATCTTCCGGATAGAACTTCCGGCGCATATGCGCGGGGCTTGGGCGCGCATATGCGCGCGACATGCAAAACATAAAATTGACAGGTGGTTCATCGTGCAACTTGATGTATATATATATATATACAAGCCTTAATTCTTCAAATGGAATGAAAAGAAAGAAAAGCTCCGAGGAAATATTTTTAGTTCGGATATTAGAAATTCGATTACGCAAAATCCATCCGTTCGATTTGAAATCTGACTTCAGTACCGAGTTCCTATCGACGCAGGCTACAACTGGACGTAAGTTTTGTTACGTTTAGATACGATTTGAAATTATGATATTGTCAGAATTGAATATGAATCATATATGGTGTTTCTGATAGTAGACATCGTATAATTGAAGTCAGATTGAAGAACAGACTGTGTATGTAATTGTTGTGATTTTCGGAGTTAATTTGATTGAGATTCGATATCAGAGTTGTATTGTTTTTCAGATTATGAGTTGTACTGATACTGATGATGAGTTCTGATATTATATCTTTGATGTTGAGATTGACGGGGATATCGAGACTGTATTGTTATACCGTCGAAACCTCAGTAAATTGATATTGATCAGATTCAGTACTGATTTCGATTATATCGTGATATCGTCGATATGGATTAGATTGTATCTTGATTCGATATTGATCAGATTATGTTTGATTTGAGTATTGATCAGAATAGATTTTGAATTGATTTGCATATTGAGATTGTGCCTATGCGATATTGTATTTCAGATTGATATGGACAGATTTGACTTCGAGACTTCGACTTCGTCAGACCGTGAAGACAAAGGTATAAATTTATGTTGATGTGGGATTGCACAACTCGAGTCCGATTGACTTGAGTTTCCCAAAATCACATACTTTACTTTATTGCATCGATATTTGCAATTGTATGAGGTTGATACCTTTGATTTATTGATTTATGTACTGAGTCATTAAGCGGATACGCCTAATTGTGAATGAGTAATCTTGTGACAGTAGTCCCGGATAGTGATGGAATCGTCACCGGCAAATTGCACATTGTCACAGGATAGGATATTGGTGAAAATGCCAAAGTTTGTGACGGTTAGGTCAAGACACCGGATGTTGGCTATATCGGAGTGGATAGAATTGGAGTTTCTTCTATTACTGGTGTTCGATATTGAAAGAGCCAAAGTCCGTGAATAAGAACATACCACCACCCCGATCGGGAGTGTAGGTGGGTGTATGTTCTTATTCCGATCGGGATCCCTAGATTAGGACTGAGTCGAGTCTGAGTCTGAGAATCACGGAGAGTGATTCATTGCTTGATAGGGAATTATGTTCCTGATGATGGTATATGTTTAGAATATAAGTTATTCTTGATATTGATTCATGTTTAGGATTGTAATACATGTGATGAATATTTGATTCATGTTCTGATGTTGATACATGTTATGAATGTTTAATTCATGCCTTTATATTGTTTATAGGAAAGGGATGATTTATACTGGGAATATAATTCTCCCCGGAGTTATCCGGCTGTTGTCTTGTTTGTATGTGTGCATGACAACAGGTGGGACATGATCGGGGTCAAGACAAGAAGAGAGAGAGATCATGATTAGAGTGGAGACTACAGACTTGGATTAAGGTAGGGTTTGAACACTTGATAATTAGTTGTTAAACCTTAGTTTTTATTGAATATAGATTATACAGGACTTTTACTTTATTTATACGAATCTGTATATTTGTTAGATTCCATTACGTTCCGCAATTAAAGAAATTTTTTTATGACCCAAATTACTTGAATTAATAAATTGATCCTAATGATGATTAAGAATTGAATTAGCGTCTGGGTCCCCGCAAAAACAACATACATGACAATGCCATGACGTTTACTAATTTGTAGGTGAAAAATGACCGTTTTACCCCTGTACGTAAAATTTCACGTTTTTTACTTTTATTAATTTCATTGACTCTAACATGTCCCAAATAATTATTTAAGCCTACAAGAATTTTCTCATTTTTTTATTTAGCTTAAATCGAGGACTTTTAATTTATTCTTTAAATTTAACATATTAATACGTTTTAATCCCAAATTAAACCAAACCTTAATATAAAATTCCCAAATTAAAAACTTAGACTTTTAATAATTATTTGAGCTTAAATATAATTTTTTATAATTTTATTAAGCTTAAATTTAGGCTTTTCCATGAATTCTTTGCGGCGATTAAATCCCTCATTAATTCAAAACTCATTATTTTGATCCCAAATTTTTAACATAACCTTTTTATTATTTAACCTACCCTTCCAAATCGTGAGCCACCCTCGTGGACCCATGGTTCGAATTTCTTCCTTAAATTTTCGTTTTTGACCCTTCGGAAACCCACCGAGCCAACTCCCAAAATACTCGAGCCACGCCCGAGCTTCCTTGAGACAAACCCGAGCCAACCCATCTAGCTAGGGACCCTCCTGACCAGCCCTGACCCCTGGACCTAGCCCTTAAGTCGCTCAAACCGTCCTGAAACGTGACCCACGTTTCTGCATGTGGTGTGCGTTGGTATCCTAGCAATAGTAGGACTCCTATTCCAACTAGGACACTTCTAGCCCCTAACCACTTGACCCCTCATCACTCTAACCTTCCCTGGACCACGCCCAGACCCAACCCAAGCCTAGCTTAGCCCCTGAACGCGCACAACAACCTATCTGAACAAGACAGCAACCTCTCGCATATCCTGCTGCCAAGAGCTTCTCCCTGCCCCGACTCATTACCAGCCCCTCTAGGGACCCTCCTGCACCCTTATAACCCATAGGACTCAACCCCAGATTCTAAAAATTAAGCCACAACATAGCTGCAGAAACACAGCCGAGAAGACCCACTTGGCAAGGGCTCTTGTTTTCTTGTTTAGCCACCTAACCAACAGACCAGCTCTTGAACCAGAAACTCAAGCACAATCCTAGGACCCGAAAGAGTCGACCTAGCCCAGCCTATAGCCCCCTGGCCGATCATTTCCTCCCTTCACAAGCAGCAACACCCTGCGCCTGATTTCCATTGAGCTCTCGGGTGGAGTCCTAGCCTGCTAGGTCTCCTCCCCAATCCCTGGTCTCAAGTCCTTGCGTGGCTAGGACTCTTCTGTGGCTCGATCCAGGCCCCCAGCTGCGACCCAAGCCAAGCCCATGCATCACACCCTTAAACCCGATCACCCTTGGACACAAAATCATGTGATTGGAATGCAGCTTCTATTATTTGTTTTGTGCAATGATTTTGGTGGATTTCTATTACTCTAAAACATGTAAAAACATGATTTTTCAATCCTTAACTCATGGCAGTCCATTTTCCATCATACAAACATGATTTTGAAACAATACCCAAGCTTTAAAAATCCATGATCATGTAAAAATGAAAATAAATAAAAAGTCACTTGTTTTTCATGCAAAATTAAATTAAATAAAATAATATGGTGTGATGAATGATTAAAGGAAAGAATATGGCATGCCTTTGCATTTTAAACGCAAGAAAACGAATCGACGATGCGAAGAACGGCAACGTACACCTTGGCTTGAATTTCCTTGAGAATACTTTATGCTTTTCCCTCAAAACCTTTGTGTGTGTCGTGTATTTTGCAAGGGAGGAGTTTTTAATATTTGCTGGGGTGTGGGGCGTGTACAATAAAAGGTTAAGGGGAAGGTTTTTGAACTTTAAATAATAATAAAACCCTAACTAAACTGTAATTGCTAGCTTAGGCCCATTAACCATATTAATAAGGCACAATTAGCCCATGAGTGTTTAATTAATATATGAAAATTAATTTTTTTTAATAAAGTTTGTGAATTTATTAGCCGGGTTGGCAGCACGTTCGTATTTTTGTTGAAAATCCAACACCGATAAAAATTACGTCACGGCGTATAAAATCACCTAAAAATCCCTTATTTTCAAAAATAAGAAAAGCATCACTCTTATTTTAAAAAAAATAATAACAACAATTATTTAACAACAACATTTTACATTTTCAGCCCTCGGTCTCCGTTCCACGATCGCAACTGTGTATAAAAATATATTTTAAACATCTAAATATGCACATCATAATTAATTAATGCAATTAAAACATTTAATTAAAATATAAAAAAATTTAATAATTGCATGCATATGGTTTACGTAGACCTTTAAATTTTCGGGGAGTTACAATCTTCCCCCCTTAAATTGAATTTTTTCCTCGAAATTCGCTTATATTTAGTAATCAAAAGTTTAGACTTAGTTCTAGTATCCAATTTTCGCCGCGCTACCCTGATAAAACTTAAATTCTAGAATGTCCTTACGTCTCCTTGATCCCAATTAAATTTTCCTTCTAAATCCTTATTTGTAAATTGCTACTTAAAAAGACCCATAATGACTTAGTGATGTTACTATTATAACCCCAAATTTCAACTTTTCTTAAAATTCCCAATATAAAAACATGGATGACCACACTTATCGTATATTACTGTCCTTATTTTATACCCAAAATGTTCATTAACTTATCAAATTTCAATCTTAAAATCCCAAACGCATCCGCTAACGCTTAGATTTTCAAGCCTAGTATTGTTTAATCCTTAAAAACCCTTGATTCAAATTTCTTATAAGGTTATAACATAAGATATCCCAATGTTCCAAATATTCTTAAATTTCTAAATCATAAAAAGTCCTTATCATTTAACCCATTCAATTTTCACTTATTACTAAACTAGTCCCCAAATTCTTTAACAATTGCCAAATGAATTCTTTATTTCCTCAAAAATTATCCTACCCATAATTTTTTGGCGTTCTTATTTCCCTCTTTAGGTTTCACATACCAAATTTAGATAATTTTAAACTTGTTTACCCAAAAATCAATTCTCATAAACAATCTTACCTTTCATCAAACTTAAAATCTCAATCTACACATTTTCTTACTCCCAAAGATCATCGCAGTCTTCTAATCATTATTCCTTACGTCTAATTTCCAAAAATTAACTCAACTAATAACCATGAATCATCAGTATTTTCTTAAAAAAATCTACGTGTCCCAAAAGCTTTCATAATATTCACGATTAACTTATGACCCAAAAATAGAACGTTAATACTAAAACACAAAATTCAACATAGTCCAATTCCACCACAAATCCAACGTGCATTGAAATCAAATAATTTCTTATTTCATATCATAACACGTATAAAAATTCTAAAGCATATATTATCATAAAGTTATTAAACATGTGACGTGAAAATATATTTCATGTGATCATGCAGGTAACAACATATAAATCGTATAAAGAATGTAAACTTACAAGTTTGAGGCTTGACGACTGAGCTTCCCGGCACTGATGGTGGCACGACCCTTTACAGAACCTTTGCTCTGATACCAACTGAAACGTCTGCCATTTTTATTGAATTCAGATCGTTAATTGTGACTTTCCTCATCCTCAAAAAGTCGATGGATCCATCTACATGAAACCACAGTACTGGGTGGCGGGGACACCAGCAACACTCTCACCGGTCAACTGGGCCTTGGCCTATCCTCATCGAATGGAAACACGATCGTCGGGCTCCTTCTTGGGCCTTCTCCCATAAATGAACTCCCTCTGGGCCTTTTCCCTCACGATATCTTCATTCTTATCCTCATATCCTCAATAGTCAGAAATACTTCATTTCCTTCAACGTTTTACATTTTCATCACTTTATAAAAATCATGCATTTATTATCATTTTTCTTTTAAAAACAAGCATGCAACAAATCTTTTGACGTTATCGTTTCCTCATAAAAATCCATAAACATTTTAAAAGAAACCTTTCAACATATAAAAATCCATAAACCTTTTAATTAAACATTTCAACATCATAAAAGTTTAAAATATGCATTTAAATCATAAACATGTAAAACAACCATTTTATCATAACCTTATAAAATAACATTTTGACATAATAAATTATAAACATTTAAAATCCATGTCATAAAAATTCATAGCCATTTGAAATAATCATATTAGCATGTAAAACAACATTCAGGACACTGCCATTACGTTTACTAATTTCTAGTTGTTAAATGAATGTTTTACCCCTTTACGTAAAATTTCACGTTTTTGGCTTTTTATTAATTTCATTGACTCTAACATGTCCCAAATATTCATTTAAGCGTACAAGAATTTTCTCAAATTTTTATTTAGTTTAAATCGAGGAATTTTAATTTTTTCTTTAAATATAACATATTAATACGTTTTAATCCCGATTTAAACCAAACCTTAATATAAAATTCCCAAATTAAAACATAGAATTTTAATAATTATTTGGGTTAAAATATAATTTTTCATAATTTTATTAATCTTAAATCTAGGCTTTTCCATGAATTCTTTAATTAGCGTTTCGTGCGATGATTAAATCCCGGATAAATCCAAAACTCATTATTTTGATCCCAAATTTTTAATATAACCTTTTATTATTTATCCTACCCTTTCGAATCGTGAGCCACCCCCGTGGACCCAGGTTCGAAATTTCTTCCTTAAATTTTCTTTTTTGACCCTTCGAGGAACCCACCGAGCCAACTCCCAAAATACTCGAGCCACGCCCGAGCCACCTTGAGCCAAACCCGAACAAACACATCTAGGGACCCTCTTGACAAGCCCTGACCCCTGGAGCTTGCTCTTAACTCGCTAAAACCCTCCTGAAACTTGACCCAAGTTTCTCATGTGGTGTGCGTGTGTATCCTAGCAATAGTAGGACTCCTAACCCAACTAGGACACTTCTAGCCCCTAACCACTTGACCCCTCATGACCCCAACCTTCCCTAGACCACGCCCAGACCCAACCCAAGCCTATCGCAGCCCCTGATCGCGCGCAGAAACTTATCTGAACAAGACAGCGACCTCTCGCATATCTTGCTGCCAAGAGCTTCTCCCTCACATTTTCTATGTTTGGCTCGAGCCACGTCGAGCCACCCTACCCCGACTCATGACCAGCCCTTCTAGGGACCCTCATGCACCCTTAGAACCCATAGGACTCGACCCAGCTCCTAAAACCGAAGCCACAACATAGCTGCAGAAACACAGCCGAGAAGACCCACTTGGCAAGGGCTCTTGTTTTCTTTCTTAGCCACCTAACCAATGGGCCAGCCCTTGAACCAACCCCTCAAGCACCCTCCTAGGACCCTAAAGAGTCGACCTAGCCCAGCCCATAGCCCCCTGGCAGAGCCTTTCCTCCCTGCACAAGCAGCAACACCCTGCGCATGATTTCCCTTGGGCTCTCGGATGGAGTCCTCGCCTGCTAGGACTCCTCCCCAGCCCCTGGTCTCGAGTCCTAGCGTGGCTAGGACTCTTCCCTGACTCAGACCAGTCCCCTCGCCGTGACCCAAGCCAAGCCCATGCATCACACCCTTAAACTCGGTCACCCTTGGACACAAAATCATGTTATTGGATTCCAGTTTCTGTTATTTGTTTTGTGCAACAATTTTGGTGGATTTCTATGACTCTAAAACTTGTAAAAACATGATTGTTCAATCCCTAACTCATGGCAGTCCCTTTTCTATCATACAAACATGATTTTGAAACAATACCCATGTGGGGACCCGGACGCTAATTCATGTCTTAATCATTATTAATGTCCAATATAACAATTAAGAAAAGTGGGACTAAATTTTTTTTTTTAATATAAATGTGGAAACGTAATAATGATCTATCTAATATACATGTCAATATAAAAGTACAAGTCATGTACTACATGTATCTATCATAAATAGGTTCAACGACTAGACATCGAGTGTTGAATCCTATTCTGCTTCTGGGCCCGGATCTCCACGCTAACTATATTCTCTCATCCTCTTTCTGATCCTGATCATGTCCCACATGTTGTCATGCACACATACAAACAAGATAACAGCCGGATAACTCCGGTGAGAATTACATTCCCAGTATAAATCATTTATACATGCAATCATATAACATATATAAAAGCATGAAATAGATATTAATAACATGTACAAAATAGGAAACGTAAATCAATACAAACTCTGAATATAACATGTATCAAATCTGATACATGAATCAACACAAACTCTGAATCACACTCAATGACTCTTGGACTCTGACTCGACTCGTCCTAATCTAGGGATCCCGATCGGAATAAGAACATACACCCACCTACATTCCCGATCGGGGTGGTGGCACGTTCTTATTCACGGACTTTGGCTCTTTCCATATCGAACATCAGTAATAGAAGAAACTCCAATTCTATCTACTTCGATATAACCAAACGTCCGGTGTCTTGGCGAATCAGCCACAAACTAGGCACATCAGCCCTGGCATATCGGCCAAACCTCTATGACAATGTGCAATGGATCAGTGACGATTCAATCACTATCGGGTACCTCTGTCACGAGATCAATCGTCTACGACTAGGCGTATCAGCCCATGACTCAATGCATAAATCAATATACAAAAAATGACAATCACGTCAATTGCAAATAATCAATGCAATAAGATGAAGTATGTGATTTTGGGAAACTCAATTCGAATTGAACTCGAGTTGTGCAATCCAGCATCAACATAAATTTATACCTTCTTTTCTGTCGCTCTGACTCTGTCGAAGTCTCGAACTCACTGCCTGTCAATATCAATCTGGCAATACCGGCGATGCAATATCAGTATATACGAATCAACAATTCATCTGATCTAAATCTGAATAATATCAATATACCCAGCGATACAGTATTAATCAAATATCAATCCCAACATCTCGTGATCGACAACAACATAATTCTGATATCAGATCGGTTTAATCACACTCAAATCAACTATGAAAATTCATAACAATTTCATACGGTATCTGTTCTTCGATCTGGTTTTGATTATACGATGTCTACTATGTCAAGAACAGCATATATCAATCATATCTGATTCTGGCACTATCATAATTTCAAGACATATCGAAACGTAGTAAAACTTACGTCCAGTTGTAGCCTGCGTCGATAGAAACTCGGTGCTGTATTCAGATTACAATTCGGACGGACGGATCTCCAAAATCTTCAATCATAAATCGAAATCCTTCCTCGGAGCCTTTTCTCGATTCTTATCACTGAATTCTGAAGGAATACACATGTATATATATATCCATTGCATTTCCAGCTACGTGGCCTTTTCTCCATGATTTTTAGTCGACGCTCGGGCGGTTATAAACTACCGATCGGGCGCCGGACACTCTGTCCGGTACTCGGCTTGTTATCCATTGGCGCTCGGGCGGTAATTTTCTACCGCTCGGGTGCCACAGGTTCTATCCGAATGGTATTCTTATTGAACACTGGCGCTCGGGCGGTCATTTCCTACCGCTCGGGCTCCAACAGTTCTGTCCAAACATTGTACTTTTCATATGTTTTGCCCATTCTGATCTCGAAATGGCCCGGCTATAATCACCTCTGTTCATAATCAATAAATCATCTCAGATTACAATAATCAAATTCTCGGGCATTACATTTCTCCCCCCCTAAGATATGATTTCGTCCCCGAAATCACAATCCATCACTCGTATATCACAGGTACTCATATCAGATACCAATCCGATACAAGAAGGAGATATATAGAAATTAAGAAGAAACTCATCTCAGATTCTGTCTTTCAAATAGCTTTTTCGATACCCTAACAACTCCATTGAACTTTCAACAACGGAATAGTTTTTCATTCTGAATTATCTTTCTTCTGCTCATTCTGATTCCAAATCTAAAACAATAATTCAAGAATTATAATATCATAATACAACTTGAAGTAATTCTCATAGAATCGATCTCAGAATACCGGCTATACAACATCCGTATATACCCATCAATAGCTCATAACAAACCAACATCGTCATCCGCCATCAAATCTGTTTAGGCTAAATCAATTAAATATTTAGTCTCCTTTCTTAAATATCATTGGTCGTCATCTGATGTTGGCATATTCAATCTGTCTATACTGAGCTGTCTTCATTTCTTCTAAATCAGCTTCACTTTTCAGTCACATCTCTAATCATATCAGGTCCAATATCAGGAACCTCAGAGATATCATCTCGATAACGAGGGAATCTGCACTTCTTACCGTACAACGTTTCAAATGGTGCCACCTCGATACTCGTCTGATAGCTGTTGTTGTACGAAAACTCACGACATGACATAAATCCTACCAACTAGTGCTAAAATCAAGCAATACAACTCTAAGCATATTCTCCAAAATCCGGATAATCCACTCTAACTGTCCGTTAGTCGGTGAATGATATGCAATACTCAGATATAATCTTGTACCCAAATCTTTCTATACACTTTGCCAAACGTGCAAAGTCAACCAAAATTCATGGTCTGATAAAATCAACTCTCGACACTCTGTGTAATCTAATCACTTTTCTGACAGAAATCTCAGTAATATAATCATATATGTACGTCTTCATATACGAGCTAGCATTCGCAGACTGGGTCAGTCTATCACTCCTAACTCAATCAATGCTCAATTCCGAGAGGAATGCGATAGCTTCATCACGATATCCCTGGAAATGTAATCCTATTTCCATTTAGGAATCGACAAGCTATATAACCAATCTCCTGGTTTCTTTCTTTCTCTCTTCATGTAACGGCAATTCAGACAATTCAGTACAAATTCTGCCACATCTAATCTCATCTGTTTCTATCAAAGAAAGCTTTTCAATTTATCATATATCTTTCTGCTATCAGGATGAATACTGAATTAACTCTTGTGCATTTTTGACAATATTAGCCATCTCAAATCCGAAATATCTGGTACAACCAATCGGTTATTTACATACACTGCAGTATCACCTACCTGATATTCTGATCGATACTTTGTTCTGACTATCGATAATCAAGTTCTGCCCATTCTGATCAACTTTCTGAACTGTTTCAACTCTCAACATCAGCTCTGATTCGGCTTGTACGGTATCGAGTCTCAACTGTATACAATCTGTATCAAATACTGCGGCAGAAAATAATCATTCTCAAGCAATTCAGAATAACAATCAAATACAGTAACCTGCTAACTCATGCAACTACAAGTTTCTGACACTGAGGTCGATCTCAGTCAACTAATCACCGCTTTACTGTACTAAAATCAACAGATATATCATCTTCAGATATAACAAACCCTGAATACAATCTGTCTCAATCAAGATGCATATTTCAAAAGTTTTTTATACAACTTTTCAGTTCCCCGAATATTCAATACAATACTCGGATATTCCACAAAATCAGTCATAATCTTCGAATATACCAGAATATCTTAGATCAACTAATCAAAGAATCATCAAAATATTCTGAACACAGAGTTTATCAACTCACAACCATAGCTGATACATCCCTGGTATCAAGTCAAGGCTAAAATCAATCTCCCTGGCTGGAATCAAACTCGAAGTCTCATGTGGGGAAACATCAGTAACTCTCATGTCACTGGCAAATCAGCCAATGATAAACTCGATTTCAGTAATCAACTGAATGCATAAGGAATCCCTCTGTTCCTTTCCATAACAATCAAGTCCTCAACATCGTTCATATCCAAGGAATTCTAAATCTAGAATTCTTACCGTAAATTTCCGTTCATCAATTATATCTATCTGAATCTTTCAATCTTCTGGAAAAATCAACGGTAGTTCTGTACTTGGTCAATATATCAGTCTCAATAATGTAATCACATTCAGATACCCCAAGTACTATATCATCTAACTCAGTCTCATATCCGTCATATTGTAGCATACCATGTCTAACAGATATCACTAATACAAAACCTCTCCCAAACAGAAAAGAGATCAATACTACAGCATATAATAGCTCAATAGACAACGCATATATCAATGCAATTCATTCAAAGAATAATTGTATGGAATGCATTAGTATCATCAATACATATGAAAAATAACCATACAATAAATAAGTACCTGCCACTACCTCGTCAGGTATGTCCTGGCCTTGGTTGTGGTTGAGAAGTTGTCGGTGGTTGGAAGGAGTGAACCACCGGTGATTGTCTTTCAGGCAGTTCCACTGATCCAGATGGTTCTGCTCCCTAAGATCTTCGGGAACTTCTCAGTGGACATACTCTAGCAAAATGTCCTGATCGTTTGCAGATATGGCAACTACCAAATACTCCTTGGCATTGCTCGGTGGGATGTCTCCCTCCACAAGTTCTGCAATAAACCCCGGTGCAACTCTGACTAGAACCACTGGAGCTAGATGAACTGCTTCCTAACTTCTTGAACTGTTTCTTTCGGGCTTTCATGAAATCTTTATTTCCACCACTGCTACTACCAGTCTCAAGTCCGAGAGGTGGTTGCTGTGGTCTCGATGCTGGAGATACAAATGAAGCTCCTTTCTGTCTCATCAGACTGGCTTCGGCTCTCTTGGCTCTACTCAGAGCATTAACAAAATTATAGGGTCGGCCTGTATTTACCAATGTCAATATTTTAGGATTCAATCCCTTAACAAACTGATCAGTCACAACTTCATCATTCTCAGCCACGTTAGGAGCAAAACGTAGCAAGGTAGAAAATTGCGCAACATATTCTTCAATGTTTAGCTGACCCTGTTTCAAATTTTTAAATTCTGCCCTCTTATCTTCTCGGTACGAAACTGGAAAAAACCTTCGATAAAATTCCACTTTGAAGATTTCCCAAGTAATCACTATACCACGCTGTTCTAAAACTCCTTGGTTGTAATCCACCAGCTCTTTGCGATCTCCTGTAGCTGATCCCCAATTAGTTTAACTCTACATTCATTCGAGTACTCAAGTGAATCAAACAATATCTCTATATCATCTATCCAGCTCTCACAATCAACAATCGTCTCAGCACCCCTCAGAATCGGCGGTGTCAATGACTGCAACCTCTTCAACTGTATTTCCATCGGAGTTTCTGACACATCCATCTGACTAGTCGAAATACTACCCGGTTCTATGATTCTTCGAGGAGGAATATCTGATTACCAAAATAATTAGTAACCAAATACAAAAAACATGTTTCAATCCTCCTCTGATCATCTTACTGCTGATCAAGAATCGGTTTTGATTCATTTTAAAATAATACATATTCCCAATAAAATCAGATAAACAGGTAAACATGTATTAAAGCAGTAAATCATGCTAGCAATCAAAAGCAAGGAAAGAAGACTTATTCTACCCCGCTCACTAGCTCCTACCTGAGTCTCAAGGATCTATCGCTCTGATACCACCTGCTGTGGGGACCCGAGCGCTAATTCATGTCTTAATCATTATTAATGTCAAATATAACAATTAAGAAAAATGGGACTAAATTTTTTTTTTAATATAAATGCGGAAACGTAATTATGATCTATCTAATATACATGTCAATATAAAAGTACAAGTCATGTACTACATGTATCTATAATAACTAGGTTCAACGACTAGACATCGAGTGCTGAATCCTATTTTGCTTCTGGGCCCAGATCTCCACGCTAACTATCCTCTCTCATCCTCTTTCTGATCCTGATCATGTCCCACCTGTTGTCATGCACACATACAAACAAGACAACAGCCAGATAACTCCGGTGAGAATTACATTCCCAGTATAAATCATGTATACATGCAATCATATAACAGATATAAATGCATGAAATAGATATTCATAACATGTACCAAATCTGAAACGTAAATCAATACAAACTCTGAATATAACATGTATCAAATCCGACACATGAATCAACACAAACTCTGAATCACACTCAGTGACTCTTGGACTCTGACTCGACTCGTCCTAATCTAGGGATCCCGATCGGAGTAATAACATACACCCACCTACACTCCCGATCGGGGTGGTGGCACGTTCTTATTCACGGACTTTGGCTCTTTCCATATCGAAAATCAGTAATAGAAGAAACTCCAATTCTATCTACTTCGATATAACCAAACGTCCGGTGTCTTGGCGAATCAGCCACAGACTAGGCACATCAGCCCTGGCATATCGGCCAAACCTCTATGACAATGTGCAATGGCCCAGTGATGATTTAATCACTATCGGGTACCTCTGTCACGAGATCAATCGTCTACGACTAGGCGTATCAGCCCATGACTCAATGCATAAATCAATATACCAAAAATGACAATCACGTCAATTGCAAATAATCAATGCAATAAGATGAAGTATGTGATTTTGGGAAACTCAAGTCGAATCGAACTCGAGTTGTGAAATCCCGCATCAACATCAATTTATACCTTCCTTTTCTGTCGCTCTGACTCTGTCGAAGTCCCGAACTCACTGCCTGTCAATATCAATCTAGCAATACCGGCGATACAATATCAGTATATACGAATCAACAATTCATCTGATCTGAATCTGAATAATATCAATATACCCAGCGATACAGTATTAATCAAATATCAATCCCAACATCTCGCGATCGACAACAACATAATTCTGATATCAGATCGGTTTAATCACACTCAAATCAACTCTGAAAATTCATAACAATTTCATACGGTATCTGTTCTTCGATCCGGTTTTGATTATACGATGTCTACTATGTCAAGAACAGCATATATCAATAATATCTGATTCTGGCACTATCATAATTTCAATACATATCGAAACGTAGTAAAACTTACGTCCAGTTGTAGCCTGCATCGATAGAAACTCGGTGCTGTATTCGGATTTCAATTCAGACGGACGAATCTCCAAAATCTTCAATCATAAATCGAAATCCTTCCTCGGAGCCTTTTCTCGATTCTTATCACTGAATTCTGAAGGAATACACATGTATATATATATCCATTGCATGTCCAGCTACGTGGCCTATTCTCCAGGATTTTTAGTCGGTGCTCGGGCGGTTATAAACTACCGCTCGGGCGCCGAACACTCTGTCCGGTACTCGGCATGTTATCCATTGGCGCTCGGGCGGTAATTTTCTACCGCTCGGGCGCCACAGGTTCTGTCCGAATGGTATTCTTATTGTACACTGGCGCTCGGGCGGTCATTTCTTACCGCTCGGGCGCCAACAGTTCTGTCCAAACATTGCACTTTTCATATGTTTTGCCCAGTCTGGTCTCGGAATGGCCCGTCTATAATCACCTCAATTCATAATCAATAAATCATCTCATATTACAATAATCAAATTCTCGGGCATTACAATCCAAGCTTTAAAAATCCATGATCATGTAAAAACAAAAATAAATAAAAATTAACTTGTTTTTCATGCAAAATTCAATTAAATAAAATAATATGGTGTGATGGATGATTAAAGGAAAGAATATGGCGTTCCTTTGCATTTTAAACGTACGAAAACAAACCGACGATGCGAAGAACGACGACGTACACCTTGGATTGAATTTCCTTGAGAATCCTTGATGCTTTTCCCTCAAAACCTTTGTGCGTGTTTCGTGTATTTTGCAAGGGAGGAGTTTTTAAGATTTGTTGGGGTTGGGGCGTGTACAATAAAAGGTTTAGGTGTATGTTTTTGTACTTTAAATAATAATAAAACCCTAACTAAATTTTAATTGCTAGCTTAGGCTCATTAACCATATTAATAAGGTCCAATTAGCCCATTAGTGTTTAATTAATATTTGAAAATTAATTTTTTTAATAAAGTTTGTGAATTTATTAGCCGGGTTGCAAACACGTTCGTATTTTTGTTGAAAATCCAACACCCATAAAAATTACGTCCCGGCGTATAAAATCACCAAAAAACCTCTTATTTTCAAAAATAAGAAAAAACATCATCCCTTAATTTACAAAAATAATTACAAAAATTATTTAATAAAAATATTTTAAATTTTTCAGCCCTCGGTCTCCGTTCCTCGATCGGAACTCGAATAACCTATAAAAATACATTTTAATGCAACCGTATATAAAAATATATTTTAAACTTGCAAATATGGACAACATAATTAATTCATGCAATTAAAAGATTTAATTAAATATAAAGGAATTTAATAATTGCATTCATATGGTTTACGTGGACCTTTAAATTTTCGGGGAGTTACAATCTTCCCCCCTTAAATTGAATTTCGTCCTCGAAATTCGCTTATATTTTGAAATCAAAAGTTTAGACTTAGTTCTAATAACCAATTACCACTGCGCTACTCTGATAAAACTTAAGTTCCAGAATTTCCTTACATCTCCTTGAACTTAATTAAATTTTCCTTCTAAATCCTTATTTGCGAATTATAACCCCAAATTTCAAATTTTCTTAAAATTTCCAATATAAAAATATGGATGACCACGCTTATCGTATATTACTTTCCTTGTTTTATACCCAAAATTTTCATTAACTTATATAATTTCAATCTTAAAATCCCAAACGCATCCGCTAACTCTTAGATTTTCAAGCCTAGTATTGTTTAATCCTTAAAAACCCTTGATTCAAATTTCTTATAACGTTATAACCTAAGATATCCAAAGGTTCCAAATATTATTAAATGTCTAAATCATCAAAAATCCTTATTATTTAACCCATTCAATTTTCACTTATCACTAAACTAGTCCCAAAATTTTTTAACAATTTCCAAATGAATTCTTAATTTCCTCAAAAATTATCCTACCCATAATTTTTTGGCGTTCTTATTTCCCTATATAGGTTTCCCATGACCAAATTTCGATAATTTTAAACTTGTTTACCCAAAATTCAATTCTCATAATCAATCTTATCTTTCATCAAAACTTAAAATCTCAATTTATACATTTTCTTACTCACAAAGATCAACGCAGTCTTCTAATCATTATTCCTTATGTCTAATTCCCAAAAACTAACTCAACAAGTAACTCATAATATTCACGATTAACTTATGACCTAAAAATAGAACGTCAATATTAAACAAAAAATTCAACATAGTCCAATTCTACCACAAAGCCAATATGCATTGAAATCAAATCATATAAATCATATATTATCATAAAGTTATTAAACATGTGACGTGAACTTATAATTCATGTGTCATGGAGGTAACAATATATAAATCATATAAAGAATGTAATCTTACAAGTTTGAGGCTTGACGACTGAGTTTCCCGGCACTGATGGTGGCACAACCCTTTACAGAACCTTTGCTCTGATACCAACTGAAACGTCTGCCATTTTTATTGAATTCAGATCGTTAATTGTGACTTTACTCATTCTCAAAAATTCGATGGATCCATCTACATGTAACCACAATACTAGGAGGTGGGGAAACCAGCAACACTCTCACCGGTCAACTGGGCCTTGGCCTATCCTCATCGAATGGAAACACGATCGTCGGGCTCCTTCTTGGGCCTTCTCCCATAAATGAACTCCCTCTGGGCCTTTTCCCTCACGATATCTTCATTCTTATCCTCATATCCTCAATAGTCAGAAATACTTCATTTCCTTCAACGTTTTACATTTTCATCACTTTATAAAAATCATGCATTTATTATCATTTTTCTTTTAAAAACAAGCATGCAACATATCTTTTGACGTTATCGTTTTCTCATAAAAATCCATAAATATTTTAAAAGGAACCTTTCAAAATATAAAAATCCATAAATCTTTTAAATAAACATTTCAATATCATAAACATTTAAAATATGCATTTAAGTCATAAATATTTAAAATAACCATTTTATCATATTAATTCATAACCTTATAAAATAACATTTCGACATAATAAATCGTAAACATTTAAAATCCATGTAATAAAAATTCGTAGACATTTGAATTAATCATATTAGCATGTAAAACTACATTCAGAACACTATCATGACGTTTACTAATTTCTAGGTGTAAAATGGCCGTTTTACCATTGGACGTAAAATTTCACGTTTTTGACTTTTGATAATTTCATTGACTCTAACATGTCCCAAATATTTTTTAGGCCTACATGAATTTTCTCAAATTTTTATTTAGTTTAAATCGAAGACTTTTAATTTATTCTTTAAATATAGCATATTAATACGTTTTAATCACGAATTAAACCAAACCATAATATAAAATTCCCAAATTAAAACTTAGATATTTAATAATTATTTGAGCTTAAATATAGATTTTCATAATTTTATTATGCTTAAATCTAGGCTTTTCCATTAATTCTTTAATTTTTGTTTCGTGCTGTGATTAAATCCCGTATAAATCCAAAACTCATTATTTTGATCCAAATTTTTAATATAACCTTTTATTATTTAACCTATCCTTCCGAATCGTGAGCCATCGCCATGGACCCATGGTTCGAAATTTCTTCTTTAAATTTTCGTTCTTGACCCTTCGAGGAACCCACCGAGCTAACTCCAAAAATACTTGAGCCACGCCCGAGCCACCTTGAGCCAAACCCAAGCAAACCCATCTAGGGACCCTCCTGACCAGCCTTAACCCCTGGACCTAGCTCTTAACTCGCTCAAACCCTCCTGAAACTTGACCCACTTTTCTGCATGTGGTGTGCGTGTGTATCCTAGCAATAGTAGGACTCCTAACCCAACTAGGACACTTCCAGCCCCTAACCACTTGACCCCTCATGACCCTAACCTTCCCTGGACCACGCCCAAACCCAACCCAAGCCTAGCACAACCCGTGACCGCGCGCAACAACCTATCTGAACAAGACAGCAACCTCTCGCATATCCTGCTGCCAAGAGCATCTCCCTCACGTTTCCTGTGTTTTTCTCTAGCCACGTCGAGCCATCCTACCCCGAATCATTACCATACCCTTAGGAACCCTCCTGCAGCCTTAGAATCCATAGGACTCGACCCCAGCTCCTAAAATCGAAGCCACAACATAGCTGCAGAAACACAGCCAAGAAGACCCACTTGGCAAGGGCTCTTGTTTTCTTCTTAGCTACCTAACCAACGGAGTAGCCCTTGAACCAGCCCCTCAAGCACCCTCCTAGGACCCTAAAGAGTTGACCTAGCCCAGCCCATAGCCCCCTGGCAGAGCCTTTCCTCCTTGCGCAAACAGCAACACCCTGCGCATGATTTCCCTTGGGGTCTCGGATGGAGTCCTAACCTGCTAGGACTCCTCCCCAGCCCCTGGTCTCGAGTCCTAGTGTGGTTAGGACTCTTCCCTGACTCAGACCAGGCCCCCAACCATGGCCCAAGCAAAGCCCATGCATCACACCCTTAAACCCGGTCACCCTTGGACACAAAATCATGCGATTGGATTCCAGCTTCTGTTATTTGTTTTGTGCAATGATTTTGGTGGATTTATATGACTCTAAAACTTGTGAAAACAGGATTGTTCAATCCCTAACTCATGGCAGTACCTTTTCCATCGTACAAACATGATTTTGAAACAATACCCAAGCTTTAAAAATCCATGATCATGTAAAAAAGAAAATAAATAAAAAGTCACTTGTTTTTCATGCAAAATTCAATTAAATAAAATACTATGGTGTGATGGATAATTAACGGAAATAATATGGCGTGCATTTGCGTTTTAAATTCACAAAAACGAATCGACGTTGCGAAGAACGACGACGTACACCTTGGCTTGAATTTCCTTGAGAATCCTTGATGTTTTTCCCCCAAAAACTTTGTGTGTGTGTCATGTATTTTGCAAGGGAGGAGTTTCTAAGATTTTTTGTGGCGTGGGGCGTGTACAATAAAAGGTTAAGGGGTAGGTTTTTGTACTTTAAATAATAATATAACCCTAACTAAACTGTAATTGCTAGCTTAGGCGCATTAACCATATTAATAAGGCCCAATTAGCCCATTAGTGTTTAATTAATATATGAAAATTAATTTTTTTAATGACGTTTGTGAATTTATTAGCCGGGTTGCCAACATGTTCATATTTTTGTTGAAAATCCAACACCGATCGCATAAAATCACCTAAAAGCCCCTTATTTTTGTTCATATTTTAATGTCACGGCGTATAAAATCACCTAAAAGTCCTTTATTTTCAAAATTAAGAAAAATAATCACCCTTATTTTACAAAAATAATAACAGCAATTATTTAATAAAAACATTTTACATTTTCAACCCTTGGTCTTCGTTCCTCGATCGCAACTCAAATAACCTTTAAAATTACATTTTAATGCAACCGTGTATAAAAATATATTTTAAACATTCAAATATGGATAACTTAATTAATTCATACAAATAAAACATTTAATTAAAATACAAAGGAATTTAATAATTGCATGCATGTGGTTTACGTGGGCCTTTAAATTTTTGTGGTGGTACACGTCACATTCTGAAGGAGAGGTGATTGTGATACCTTTTGTCCCACATGGTAAAAATTAAAGATTTAAAATGGGTTTATAATGAGATACAATGGACTTCTATAGCAACTTGGGTTAATCATTTTTGTAAAGGAATGACGAATACGAAGTATTTGCTAAAGAAGCCAATTATGTAGTAACGCATGCGCGGAATGTGACAACTGCCCTCGACGCCTTGAAACTGGAACCAATAGTTTCAGTTGAGAAGAAAACTGAACAATTGAGTAATGATGCGATGTCATTGTTCGTCAGGAAATTCGGAAGATTGTAACATCCCGAAAATTTGAAGGTCCACGTGAACCATATGAATGCAAATTATCAAATTTCTTATGTATTTTAATTAAATTGTTTTAATAGCATGAATTTATTATGGTAGGAAGGTTTTTTAAAATATATTTTTCTACTATAATGCATAAAATTGTGTTTTTAAAGGTTATTCGAGACACGATCGAGGAACGGAGATCGGGGACCATATAAGAGAAAATATTTTTATTAAATGATAATTTTAATTATTTAATATATGTTATATTATAATAGGTATTTTGAAAAATAAAGTATTTTGAGGTGTTTTTACACGCCGAGTCGTATTTTAAACTGACAATCAATTTTTGACGAAAATAGGGAATTTTTGGAGGTTCGGTTAATATTTTCGAGAAGCAACCTAAACAAAATATTTTAATTACCATCTAATGAGCCTAATGTGCTTATTATACTAGGTTAATGGGCCTAAACTTACGCCATGTATTTTTATATCAAATAATCAAGCTTCCTAGATCTTTTATTTCCTTCAAACACACGCCCCTCACCCTAGGAAATTACTAGGACTCTTCCATCAGCACATAAACACACACACACCACACGTTTTCAAGACGGATTCACACAAGTTTTGAATAAAATTCAGCAAGCTTTTCCCCCGTGTCTCCGCCAACGTTTCTCACATCGCAAGTTGTTTTTCATGCGTGAAATACGCAAAGGCACACCTTAATCTTTCTTTACTCATCGTTCAAACCATATTATGCGTTTTGATACATGATTGCATGAAAAGCGTGATACACTTCTTTTATTTTCATTTTATGGCATAAACATGATAAAACTAGAGTTTTCATCTTTTAAAATTCTTGCTTATGATGCACAAAGGGGCTGCCATGATAGGGTTACTATATGGGACGTTTTTCCACTTGTTTAAGGGTCATGAGGTGCATGTTTAAAGGGGTGGACAAGACAGGGTAGCAATATGAGAGAAAATTTGAGTTTCTATGGGCTAGTGTTTTCGAACTTGGCTTCATAGGAGGACACGGCTCTTAACCTGCTGTAGGGAAATGTTCAAGGGTCCTAATAGAGCCTATTCAAGGTCCTAGGGTGGTCGCATGAGGGCTGGAGCAAAGGCAAGGGGCCGTGCGTGAGGCTTGGACACGTGAGACTCCTAAGCGACGAGTTTGAGGGCTACAAGTGTATAGCTTATTAGGTTCAATCCAGTAGCTTTCTATGGGTTTGGTTTAGGTCCTAGGGTCGATGCTTAGGGTCTGGACTAGATGGCTAAGGGTTAGAGTCGAAGGCTACATGGGATGGGTAAGCTAGGACTCTAATAAGATAGGGAAGAAAATTTCAGCAAGGTTCTAGCTCGATCAAGGGTCTTAAATGATTGTATTTGGGTTCCATAGGGTATGGTTAGATGTTAATAAGCTTTGGTTCATGTTTGGTTATGTTTCGATTCAAGTCAAAATCGGGATGTAAATCTAAGTTTAAATACGAATTGAGAAATTTGGCGAGGAGCTTAAGTTTACATCTAATAAATATTTATTGGTGTATTTTAAGGTGTTATGTTAAGTTTGGATGGATTTGGGTCGTCATTTTAAGGTCTATGAATAAATTGGGAAAGTTAGGGTTTCGGAGGCAAAAGAGTCATTTTGCACCTAAAAAATGTTAGACGTCCTGGCAGTGTCCTGAATGCTGTAATAAATGTTAAAATGTTTATTTCAATGTTTATGGAATTTTATGATGTAACATTAATGCTAAAATACATGTTACATGCATGGTTTAAAAGAAACATGATTTATATATGCATGAATTTTTATAGCTGATGGAAATATGTTGGAATCATAATTTCGGAGTTCGAGAATTTGAGCGTGAAAAGATTGAAGAACTAATCAAGACAACTGAAGATAACTGAACTGTAAATGTGTACCTGATAGTTGTTTGAACTGAAGATTAATGCGCAATTTATAACAGCAACTGAAGTGTTCAAAGCTAACTGAAGTTGTGTAGTCAACTGGACGATCAGTTAAGACTGATCAGTTACACAACAATCATTTATTCATATCGGCTATAAAGAGTCAACTGATAAACCAGCTTGACAAGTCATTAGTTAAGGAACGTACCTATCAAGCGACAATTTGTACATAAGAAGAATTCAACTTGTAGTGGGAACGCCGTATTTCACAAAAGATACATTGTACGATTGTAAGAAGAATGTTGACGTGTCTAATGAAAATAAAAATTCAAGTGCATTCAATGTTACCGTTGTAAACAAAGACTATAAATAGTCGAGTAGATCAGCTGAGAAAGAGATACGAAGTTACTCAGTTAGAAGCGTGCACATTCATAACAAACCATTATCAGTTACAAGAAGCACTCGCGTATTAGATTCATTTATAGCTTTCAACTATATTTTGAGCTTAAGCACAAACATTCATTGTTGTAATATTTGATCTTTTAGAGATCAGTTGTGCTTCACATCAGTTGAGTACTGATAAAATTATAGTGATACTAAGAGTTTCAGTTTTGGTAGTGTTAAGTCCAAACTGAAGTGGGTTTGTACAAAGTGTTGCATAGATCAAAGTCTTTTAGTAAATATCCTATCCTCGAGATATAATGGGTGATGTAGGAGCATTTGAATTCTACGAACATCCACAAATCTTGCGTCCTTTAATTTTAGTTTTATTGTATCTTTCATTCAATTTATTTCCGGACTTTCATTAGTTAACTGATTGACATTGACAACAAGATTCCTGAATTCAATTTATCACTAAACTGATTAATCCTTCGAAAAGTTGTGAAAATTGTCAAGTGTTTATTCAACCCCTCTTTTAAACACGTTATCACACCCAACCGATCCTAACAAGTGGTATCAGAGCAATAAAATCTTGTTTCTGAATATTTCCATCTTTACATCTGAATATCATGTCTTCTGATATGAATCTGGCTAGGCACCGTGTGCAAATGTTTGGGGGAAGATTTAAGATGCGTTGTTGCCTTGGACTTTCAAGCTTGATTGTGATAAAAGATGATGAATCAAGCATATTCAAGCAAGTGGTGGAGTTCAACAAAGAATATACCGAAGGACCTATAACGAGGAGATGTAGCAAGAAGTTTAAAGAAGCACTTCAAGGACTCATGATGAGCTACAAAGAAAGTTCTACAAATGAGGTGTCTAATTTAAAGGAGTTTGGGGAACATGGACACAACAATGGAAGTGTTTGGAATGTTATTTAAGTATTAAATGACCATGAGGACAGCAGCATGCGCGCCCCAGCACAAGATCTCGCGCCCCCGCGCGCACATTCACGCATAGGGGCAGCAAGTGGCGCGCGATCGCGCCACTTCCGGCGCGGCCGCGAGCATGGCGCCACAACCGGCGCTGCAGCGCGTTAGGTACAGCATACTGCGCGCCATCGCGCGAGTTCTCGTGCTACCGCGCGCACTTCTGTGTAGAAATTGTTCACAACTTTCTTTATGACTTTTTACACTACTTTTCTTGTATTTTATTGTTTATATAATGCATTGTAATCACTATGAACGAAACATAATTGAATGATATAAGAAAAACTTGAGGTTCTCTCAATTTTCAAAGCTTTTAGCTTTGTTCTTCACAAGAAGAAAAACAAATCAAACTTATCAAAGATTTTCATCTTTGTGGCGTTTGTCGATTGTTTTTGCACGGATTGTCAAAACAAGTTATTTGAAGGTTCGTATGAAATTCAATTGTTCTTATCGTTGATATTTGTTGCTAAGTTTTAATCGCTTAGAGGTGAATATCACAAATCGTTACTTGTTTCAAAAGATCAGGACAACATAATCGTATCTTGTTCGTTATTGAATTGAGGGCTCGATTTCAATAATCGTGTTTGCTTCTTATTTGTACGAGGATTCGTATCATTTGGTATCAGAGCTTTTGGTTCTCTTTGATTCAAGTAAGTTATCGTTGCTATTTTCAGATCTGTTTAAAATTTCGTTCGATCTCAGATATGTGGTATCCTTTCGCTTCTATTGTCAAATCTTTCTATATAAAAAAATACAAGAAAAGAAAAACATAAATTTCGTTCTTTTATCAGATCTGTGTTATTCCTTCGTTTCTGTTTTCAGATCTGTGTTATCCTTTGTTATGTTTTCAAATCTTTGTTATTCTAGTGTTCTTGGCTTTGTGCAATCCAAGTGAGACAGTTGCAAGTGTCCACGAGTTGAATCTTGTTAGTTTGATATACAAGTACAAAGCTTGAGCACATCTTAGAGAGAACTATCAAATTCGAGTGAAAACACTTGAGTACGAGCGTTATTTCTTTGGAGTGACCGGTGAGTATTTTGTAGTGAGAAAAAAAGAGAAAAAAAAAAGGAGAGTCGAGTGAATTTCCATTGGAGTGACCAGTGAGGATTCGTGGTGAGGAAACTTATCTTTTATTGTTTTATACTAACCTTTTCTCGCAGGTATAATGATTGACAATCGTCAATTTCAAACAATGTTAAAAGGGTTGGATAAAATATGGGAGAAGGAGTTTAAGCCTCTACATGAGAGATATAGGCGGAGTGAAGGAGATGAGAGGTATGGTAGGCAAAATGATGGGAATAGAAGAGGTAGTAGAATTGGTGGGGATAGAGCTTTGCACGTGGATCATGGTGATGATAGGCGATGTGATGAGAATAGAGGAGTAGGCCGAAGAGGTGAACGTGATGTGCATAGGGAGTCTTTGACATCTACTTGGCGGACGAGCTTGGAAGAGAAAATTATTGCTAGGCCAATGAATGAGTCGAGACGTGAAGCTACCAAATATGAATATCAAGGTACAAGTAAAAACTCAAATTCTAGTACTTTTGATATTATATGTTTTTGGTGTTTAAAATTTGGGCATGATACTAGCCAATGTCAACGTAAGGAGCTGACAGTAGTAGAGTCGTTGGTTGAACTTAAATCTCAAGTGGGAGGTTGAGATTGTTGGAGAATTTGAACATGAAATTGAGGTTGTAGAAGAACCTGAATTTGAAGTTGTGGTTGAGAAAGTTGTTGATGATAGTATTGCACTAGTTGATGATTCGAATGATATTAAATTGTGTACAGTGGAAGCTGAATCATTGAGTGGTGAAGAAATGCCTAATTTGTCTACTATGGAGGAGGAAAGTACGCAAGGAGAAGTTATTGTACATAAATTTTTTGAGGAACCAAATGTTTCATTGGTTCAATTGAATCCAAGTGTTCTTGAGGATCAATTGAAATTTATTCTTGAAGTGAGTGAAAAAGAAATTAAAATGGCCGAAAGAAAGAGAGAACAAAAGATTGAGATGGCCATGACAAGAAAAAAGATGAAAAATATGATATTAAAGAAAAGAAGAGAGAAAAAGAGGCCAAAGGAAAAGAAAACGAAAAGAAATATAATTTGAAGGCCCAAAAGAGTAAAAAGAATGAGGTTGAGACTTATGTATTTTTGAATAAACCATTTAAAGTACCTTTGTATAAAGTGGTTTATTGTCATTGTGATGATATAGCCGGTTCAATACCGAGCATTGTTACTTCTTCTTTGCAGGAATCGGATGAAGTCATGATGAGGAGGCGAGACAGTGTTATTGGTGTGAGAATGCAATGGGATGATCCATATGATGTCAAGAGAAATTACCATGAGGTAAGGGTAGTTACCACTGCAACGACTGGGAGGTATGATTTGCTTCCTTACCTTAATTTTGTGTCGTTTTGTTTTCAAGAATGTGTAGAGCGAGTTGCAAAGTTGGTGGTTAGGGGTTGGATGTAAATTTATCCTTATTCCTTGATTGTTATGAATTTGAGACCATGGATGAATTGCATGTACCTACTATTAATTTTGATGTTTCACTATTTATTAAGTTGATGAGGTTTGCTTGCTACAATGGTTTATATACATTAGACTTAGATTTTTGTGATGAGATGAGATATTACATGGATAATACATTTAGTGTGTTCTATTTGCATGATTTATGTTGGTTTGATGATGGTTTTGAGGGGGGCAAGGATGAACATGACTGTTTCTTTGTTCATGATGAAAACATGTTTAACAAAAATAAAATTTTCATCCTACACTCATTGCATTAGTTGTTGCATGATATGGAGGCACATGATATTTGTTTGAGTGGTAGCTATGAAGTAATTAGAGCTATAGATAGGATGCATGAATTTTTAATATGGTTGCATATGAAGAAGTATGTTAAGTGGTGTAGTCAAGGGTGCATTGGATATAGGGAAAGGGCATCTAAGCTAGATTCTTATATGTTGCATCAATTATATCTTATTCCTAGTGAGCTATGGTCGTACACGTGTATGGATTTCACTTGTGTGTTAACTAGGTCTAAGAAGGGGAGAAATCTAATCTTTGTGATAGTTAATGATATCTTATCATTTGGTGTCACTCGTCAATTGATGTATGTTGAGGATGATGAATACATATGGAAGGCGACCGTGAAGTTGGGGTTTCTAGTGCTGATGGAGCGAGTAAATGATAGCGTCTACAAACTTGAACCTGAAGGTAAGCATGTTGGTCATATAAATTTTGTTATTACTAACTTGCTTCGTTTTTTTTGCGTAGGTAGACGAGATTTGAGGACAAATATTTTTGAAGAAGGGGAGTATGATATGAATCTGGCTAGGCACCGTGTGCAAATGTTTGGGGGAAGATTTAAGATGCGTTGTTGCCCTGGACTTTCAAGCTTGATTGTGATAAAAGATGATGAATCAAGCATATTCAAGCAAGTGGTGGAGTTCAACAAAAAATATACCGAAGGACCTATAACGAGGAGATGTAGCAAGAAGTTTAAAGAAGAACTTCAAGGACTCATGATGAGCTACAAAGAAAGTTCTACAAATGGGGTGTCTAATTTAAAGGAGTTTGGGGAACATGTACACAACAATGGAAGTGTTTAGAATGTTATTCAAGTATTAAATGACCATGAGGACAGCAGCATGCGCGCCCCAGCACAAGATCTCGCGCCCCCGCGCGCACATTTACGCATAGGGGCAGCAAGTGGCGTGCCATCGCGCCACTTCCGCGCGGCCGCGTGCGTGGCGCGCGCGCCATGGCGCCACAACCGGCGCTGCCGCGCGTTAGGTACAGCATACCGCGCGCCATCGCGCGAGTTCTCGTGCTACCGCGCGCACTTCCATGTAGAAATTGTTCACAACTTTCTTTATGACTTTTTACACTACTTTTCTTGTATTTTATTTTTTATATAATGCATTGTAATCATTATGAACGAAACATAATTGAATGATATAAGAAAAACTTGAGGTTCTCTCAATTTTAAAAGATTTTAGCTTTGTTCTTCACAAGAAGAAAAACAAATCAAACTTATCAAAGATTTTCATCTTTGTGGCGTTTGTCGATTGTTTTTGCACGGATTGTCAAAACAAGTTATTTGAAGGTTCGTATGAAATTCAATTGTTCTTATCGTTGATATTTGTTGCTAAGTTTTAATCGCTTAGAGGTGAATATCACAAATCGTTACTTGTTTCAAAAGATCGGGACAACATAATCGATTCTTGTTCGTTATCGAATTGAGGGCTCGATTTCAATAATCGTGTTTGCTTTTCATTCGTACGAGGATTCGTATTATCTTCTTTCAATAAAATTCCAATGTTCTCCAAAGAAGATTTTGATGATTGGAATATAAGAATTCAGGCTCATTTATCTGCGTAAGACGATGATATGTGGTACGTCATAACTAACGGACCAATGAGAATAGTGAAAGAAAATACTGTTGTTGTCATAACTGATGGTGCAACTGACCGCATCGACAAACCACGTGAAGAATGGACAGCAGAAGATAAAAGGAAAGCCAATCTTGATAATGTATCTAAAGACATTCTGGACAAGAAATTGGATAAAATTACCTTTAGCAAGATAAAGATGTGTAGAACTGCAAAAGAGATCTGAGAGAAGTTTATTCAAATCTGCGAGGGAAATGAGCAAACAAAAGAAAATAAACTCTTAGTTGCTGTTCAAAAGTTTGAAAATATTTAAATGAAGATTGGAGAGTCTATGAACGAGTACGATGAAAGAGTCAGCAGCATTATAAATGAGATGAATGCACTTGAAAAATCGTATTTAAACAAAGAAGTTGCGCTGAATGTGGTTAGATATCTTCAAAAGGAATGGGATCCCAAGACCATGGTATGAGAGAGTCAAAGGACCTGAATACAGTTGAATGACATGATTTGTTTGCTGATATCAAAGCCTATGAGTTTGAACTGCAAACAAGAGAAGGAGAGCCTTCTACACCACAAATCACAATTGCCCTTAGTCCTATCAAACTGGAACAAACTGGTTCAGTTGAGAAAACAGCAGATCAACTGAGTAATGACGCCATGTCTTTATTTGTAAATAAATTTGGTAAATTCAAGAGAAGAAACCAAGGCTCATTCTAGAGGAAATATAATATAAAAACTCTAAGGAAAAACCAAACTCTTGCTATAATTGTGGCAAGCCAGGAACCTTTATTGTTAAGTGTCCTAAACCAAAGAAGGACAATATACATTCAACTAAAAAAGAGAAGAGATCGGTTGAAAACAAAAGAAGAGATATCAACGATAAGAAATCATTCAAGAAGAAGCATGATGTTCTACTAGCTGAAGAAAGCAAATCAAAATGGGCAAAGACTGACAGTGAAGAGTCAGAGGCTGAAAGCTCGAGTAGTTCTAGTGATGATGAAGAATAAGTTAAATGCTTAATGGCAGATGACACAGACTGGAGTCAACAAGTGAACATGTATTTGACTTCAGCTCTACTGACTTTACTCGAGAAGAACTCATCGCCACTTAGCATGACATGGTGAATTAGTATCACAAACTTGCTCGCTCTTTTGAAAAAGCAAATGTTTATCAAATTGATCCCAAAGACAACAAAACTGCAATTGATGAGTTAGTTGAATTGTTGAGTCTGAAAGGGAGATTACAAAGCAAAAAGCTAAAATGATCGAAAACCAATCCTTCATTCATTAGTTAAAAAATGAGATTTCAAAATGAAATGACTAGATTTAGGCATGGAATTAGTCATCAGTCACTCTGACTGAAATGCAGAATTTGCAAAAATCAGTTGCTGATAAAACTAGTTTGGCTTTAATAGTATTGATGAAACTTCTGCAAGTGATAACATGCCAAAGTTGAATAAGCACAAAGGGTAATAGATTAACTTTGTGAAATCAACGGTGGTACAAGAAATATTTGAACCAAGTAAACCTAATGCTCAACCGATTGAACATTAGAACAAAGCTAAATGGTTTGGAATTGGATATATCCCTGAGAGTCCAACTGATTCACAAAGCTGGTTATCTAAACGGTTCACCTACAAAAGTCAGCACTCTAGGAATGACTATTATAATTACTACAACTTTAAGCCAGTTCAAAAGAGATATCGGATGAACAAGCAGTTGAAAAAGGTTGATAATCATACTGTTTCATCCGCACACCACACACGTAACACACACAAGTCGGGGAAAATAATTTGGAACAAAACAACTACAAAGTCAGTTAGACTGATCCAAGTCCGAGTTCCTAAAGGACTAATCATTTTAGGACCCAAATAGATTGGATACCTAGATTGATAAACATAAAAATTGTACATTAATTAAATGTTTTATAATATAAATATATAGTTTTTGTTTTATTAAATGTTTAAATATTATATGTTTTATAATAAATTGTATAAAATATAAGTTGTTATGTAATTACAAGTTTTTACTATTTTTTATAGGTTCGATAAAACAAGAATAAACTTGGCGTTGCAAATGGGATTAAGATGATTCTTGGACCTGTAGAAAGTTGATGTTAATATCTACAATATTGGTGTCAAGCATGAGATAAAAATCCTCTCACAATTGGGATCAAATTAAGCAACAAATAAAGTTACTAAAGGAGTGGCAGTTTTACCATGCTCTAGTATTTTGACCATATGTCTCAAATTACTTGGTCAAATGATTTGAAAAAATTACCACAACTAGACAACTCAATTATCCACATGTTTTTTTTTATGTGAAGAAGCAAATTCTAAGAAGAAGATTTTCAAAAGTGATGTGTAATATAATATAATATCTTGGAACACCAATGAAGACTTTTGTGTAAAAAAATAATATTTTATTTGTGGTTGTCTCCCCAAATTCGGCTATAAATAGGGGTGCATTGTAATGTATTGAGATATCCCTCATTCTATGAACAAACCTTTGAGTTCATAATATTTCTCTCTATATTTTTTCTTTATTTCTTCATTTAAATATAATTAGCATGTTAATTTCATATTCAAAGTTTTACACTTTGAATAATGAATAGCTAACTTCCTAAAGTTGAGATGAAAAGGTGAAACTCTTGGCATGATAATAAGGTTACTAAAAGGTAAGAATCTATGTTTTATATTATTTAATCATTATTTATTGTTTATGTTATATTTATTTCTTTAAGCAATTTTATACCCTACTTATAAGTGGGAGTTTTGATTTATTGTTGCTATATGTTACACTAAATTCTTGGAATCATTTAAATGTTAGTTTGGTGTTACCAACCATTTAAAGTGGATGCCTTGATTTATTATATATGAATATATTATAATATTAAATTCTTGGAACCATTTAAATGTTTGTTTGGTTTTACCAACCATTTAAAGTGGGAACCTTGATTTACTATATATAAATATATCAGAATATTAATTTCTTGGTACCATTTAAATGTTAGTTTGGTTTTACCAACCATTTAAAGTGGGAACCTTGATTCAGTGTTTACAAATTTATATAGCACAATAAATACTTGACCACATTTATAAGTTTTGGTATATATTATATACTTATAAGATAATAATATATAACATAATATAAATATGATTATTTAATATATTGGAACAATTTTATTAAGTGGATTTCAATAATGTTCGTTAATGTTAACTTTATTAAAATACCAAAAGTGGATCCTTTAATCTCAACTACTTAAATTAAAATTTGAACAATTAAAATTTACCCATTAAAGATTCAAATAATTAAAATTAAAAAGAAACAAAAACAAAAACAAAACAAAAAAGACATTGTAGTGGACTTGTAATTACCTTAGTTTCCCTGTGGATACGATATTCGGACTCACCGAATTATACTACTTGTGGACAACCTGCTCTTGGGAGTGCAACAATCAAAGTCACAACCAGTTTTTGGCGCCGTTGCCGGGGAAGTATAATTTAATTTCAAGTCTATTTAATTTTGTTTATAGTTTATTTTTCTTTATTTAAATTTTTATTGCTTTTGTGTTTGCATGAGCATTTGGTCACGTACACTTAGTGGTCGACTCATTCGAAATAACCCTTTATTTTTACAAAACATGGCGGAAGGACCCATCCAAGAAAATGAAGATGAAATTCAATCTCAACATGATCATGATAGACGAAGAACACTTAGAGATCACATGAATCCTACACGTACTAGTGCACCTTCATGTCTAGTTTTTCCCCCTGATGCATCTCATTTCAATTTTAAGCCTGGTATTATCCAAATTTTACCCAATTTTCATGGCTTAGATTCTGAAAATCCATACATGCATTTACGAGAGTTTGAAGAAGTGTGCAATACATATAATGATCTAAATTGTAGCATGAACACCATTCGACTTAAGCTTTTTCCTTTTTCTTTAAAAGATAAAGCTAAAACTTGGCTACAAAATCTTAGATCGGGATCCATTCGAACTTGGGATGAATTGCAACAACAATTTTTAAAAAAGTTTTTTCCATCTCACATAACAAATTCTTTCAAAAGGCAAATCATTACTTTCACTCAAAAACAAGGAGAAACTTTTTATCAGTGTTGGGATAGATACAAAGAATTGCTTAATCTTTGTCCACATCATGGTTTTGAAATTTGGAGAGTTGTTTCTCAATTTTATGAATGCTTAACACCTAAAGATAGGCAAATGGTTGAATTTATGTGTAATGGAACATTTGATGATAAAGATCCAAATGAGGCAATTGAGTATCTCGATTCATTAGCTGAAAATGCTCAAAATTGGGACACTATAGGTACAATCGAACCATCAAACAAGATTCAATCTCCTACATCTGGTGGAGGTATGTACACTCTCAAAGATGAACATGATCTTCAAGCTAGATTTACCTCTTTGGCAAGAAAAGTTGAGGCACTTGAATTGAAAAAGAATGGTCAATTAAAATCTGTTCAAGAAATTGTGTGTCACATCTGTGATACAAGTGATCATTTTACAAAAGATTGTCCCACTTTGCCCTCTTTTAAAGAATGTCTCCATGAACAAGCCAATGTTTTGAACAATTTCAAAAGGCCAAATTTTGAACCATTTTCTCAAAATTACAATCCAGGTTGGCGAAATCATCCAAATTTTAGTTGGAGGAATGATAATGCTGCACAAATTTCACAACCACATTTCCAAAATCAACAAAATTTTCAAAATTATGCACCTTATGTTCCTCCACCTAAAAGAAATTTGGAAGATGCATTGAATTCTTTCATTGCAAAGCAAGAGTCTATCAATACTCAAACTGCTCAAACCATGACAGATTTGAAAGATACTCTTGCTAAATTTGCATCTGCACTTAATGTTCATGAAAAAGGTAAATTTCCTTCACAACCTCTGCCTAATCCCAAGGATCATCATTCACAAACTGGAACTTCTGGAACTCAATCGATGGATCAGGTAAAATCTGTTATTACCCTTCGAAGTGGTAAGGTTGTGGAAAAATCCATTCTTGAACCTTGTGAAGATGATGATAAATCAACTCCAAAGGGTAAGGAAGTGGAACCCATAACTTGCGAAGAGGAGGTTCAACAGACAGTGTCACCACCATTCCCTCATGCATTGAAAAATACAAAAAAATCAAATTTGAATTCTGATATATATGATATTTTTAAACAAGTAAAAGTTAATATTTCTTTATTAGATGCAATAATACAGGTACCATCATATGCCAAATTTTTGAAAGACTTGTGCACTGTGAAAAGAAAATTGAATGTGAAAAAGAAAGCATTTTTAGCCGAACAAGTAAGTGCAATCATTCAAAATAATAATACTTTGAAATACAAAGACCCTGGTTGTCCTACTATTTCATGTATTATTGGAGAACGAAAGATTAAAAAAGCTTTGCTTGATCTTGGAGCTAGTGTGAATTTACTTCCATATTCAGTTTATCAAGAACTCAATCTAGGCGCGTTAAAATCAACTTCGGTAACACTTTTACTTGCCGATAGATCTGTTAAAGTGCCAAGAGGTATGATAGAAGACGTATTGGTCCAAGTTGATAACTTTGTATATCATGTCGATTTCATAGTTTTAGATACACAACCTATCGAAGCTTGTAATGCAATTCCTGTAATTCTGGGTCGTCCATTTTTAACAACTTCTAATGCCTTTATAAATTGCAGGAATGGAATAATGAAGTTGTCATTTGGTAACATGACCTTGGAGCTCAATATTTTTAATCTTTGTAAGCAACCACATGACAAAGGAGATGAAAGTGAAGATGAAAATCTTATTGAAACTCTTGTTGAAGAAAACATTCAAGAAGGGAGTATTCGTGATCATATTTGTTCAATTGAAACTGTTAAAGAAAATATTGAAATTGATCTTGATGATTTTATCAGGTATCACTCATTACCAGGATCAGAAAAAGAATTTGAGGCAAAATATGAGAACAAAGACGAACCACCCATATTGGAGTTAAAACCCTTGCCAGAAGAATTGAAGTATGCATTTCTTGGAGAAGATGAAACATATCCGGTGGTAATTTCTTCCAAACTAGAAAGTGATCAAGAAGGTAAATTAATTGATATGCTTAAACGACATAAAAATGCAATTGGTTGGACACTAAAAGATCTCAAGGGCATTAATCCACTAATTTGCACACACAAAATTCATTTAGAAGAAAATGCTAAAACATCTCAACAACCACAAAGGAGATTAAATCCACACATGAAAGATGTTGTGAAAACTGAAGTTCTCAAACTACTTGATGTTGGGATTATCTACCCTATTTCTGATAGTAAGTGGGTAAGCCCAACACAAGTAGTTCCAAAAAAATCTGGCATCACAGTGATAAAAAATGAAAAAGGTGAATTGTTAACAAGTCGAGTCCCATCTAGTTGGCGGATGTGTATTGATTATAGAAAATTAAATGACGCCACTAGAAAAGATCATTTTCCATTACCATTTTAAAATCAAATTTTAGAAAGAGTAGCAGGTCATCCATACTACTGTTTTCTTGATGGATATTCAGGTTATTATCAAATTCCCATTGCACTCGAAGATCAAAAAAAAACTACATTCACATGTTCTTTTGGAACATTTGCATTCACAAGGATGCCATTTGGTTTATGCAATGCCCCAGCAACATTTCAAAGATGTATGCTAAGCATTTTTTGCGACATGGTTGAAAATTGTTTGGAAATTTTCATGGATGATTTAACTGTCTTTGGGAATACATTTGATAATTGTCTTGAAAATTTGGAAAAAGTTTTAAAAAGATGCGAGGAAAAAGGTCTTGGGAAAAATGTCTACATGATTACTTCTGGAATTGTTTTGGGACATGTCGTGTAGTCTCATGGAATTGAAGTTGATAAAGCAAAAGTTGATGTCATTGCCAATTTACCCCCCCCCCCCCCCCCCCCCCCCCAAAATCATTAAAGAAATTCGCTCATTTTTGGGACATGCTGGATTTTATCGGAGGTTTATAAAGGACTTTAGTTTAATCTCTAAACCCATTTGTAACCTCTTAACAAAAGACACTGCATTTGAGTGGACTCAAGAATGTCAAAATGCTTTTGATAAAATTATTCGACATTTAACATCAGCTCCTATCATGCAACCTCCTGACTGGTCTTTACCATTTGAAATCATGTGCGATGCGAGTGATTATGCAGTCGGTGCAGTACTGGGTCAAAGAAGAAATGGTAAGCCTTATGTGATATATTATGCAAGTAGAACTTTAAACAATGCTCAAATGAATTACTCCACAACTGAAAAAGAACTACTTGCTGTAATATTTGCATTAGATAAATTTCGTTCTTATTTGATTGGATCAACGACTATTGTTTTTACTGATCATTCTGCTATTAGATATTTGTTGACCAAACAGGATGCAAAGCCACGACTGATACGATGGATTTTGTTACTCCAAGAATTTGACATTGTGATCAAAGATAAAAAAGGAACCGAGAATGTCGTAGCCGATCATTTATCGAGACCAGTAACAGGATCATCTTGTGAAATGACACCAATTAACGATAATTTTCCTGATGAACATCTATTTTCAGTTACTACTACATCTTGGTTTGCTAACATAGTAAATTTTCTTGTGACAGGAAAAATGCCATCGCAATGGAGTTCCCAAGATAAAAGAAAATTTTTGAATGAGGTAAAAAACTTTTATTGGGATGATCCGTATCTGTTCAAGTATTGTCCAGATCAAATTTTTCGACGTTGCATATCCGACAATGAGGTAAGTAGTGTCATTAAATTTTGTCATTCAGAAGCATGCGGAGGACATTTTTCTTCAAAGAAAACGGCTGCAAAAATCTTGCAGTGTGTATTTTATTGGCCCACTTTGTTTAAAGACACCCACGAAATCTGCAAGATCTGTGAAAATTGTCAAAAATTGGGTGCGATTTCAAAAAGAAACATGATGCCTTTTAATCCTATCATTGAAATTGAAATCTTTGACTGTCGGGGAATTGATTTTATGGGACCTTTTCCATCGTCGTTTGGATACTTGTATATTTTAGTTGCAGTTGATTATGTTTCCAAATGGATAGAGGCAATTCCATGTCGAAAAAATGATCATAAAATCGTCATCAAATTTTTAAAAGAAAATATTTTTAGTAGATTTGGAATTCCTCGAGCCATGATAAGTGATGGGGGAACTCACTTTGTTAATAAACCATTTGCTTCATTAATGAAAAAATATGGTATTACTCATAAAGTAACTACTCGTTATCATCCTCAAACAAATGGACAAGTTGAATTAGCTAATAGGGAGATAAAGCAAATTTTGGAAAAAACTGTTAACTCAAATAGAAAAGATTGGTCTCTGCGACTTAATGATGCACTTTGGGCATATCGAACAGCTTTTAAAACATCATTGAATATGTCTCCCTATAGGTTGGTTTATGGAAAACATTGTCATTTGCCTGTGGAATTGGAACATAAAGCTTATTGAGCGATCAGAACTTTAAATTCAAGCATGGATGATGCCAACAAATTGCGTAAATTGCAACTCGATGAACTCAGAAATGACGCATATGAGAATTCAAGGATTTATAAAGCAAAAATCAAATCATTTCATGATAAAACAATTCTTAGAAAATCTTTTGAGATTGGTAAAAAAGTTTTTCTTTATAATTCTCGACTTCACATATTCCCAGGAAAATTACGATCAAGATGGACAGGCCCATATGTTGTAAAGCATGTGTATACTTATGGAGCTGTGGATATTGAAAATCCTAAAAATGTGGATATTTTTAAAGTAAATGGACAAAGGCTTAAACCATTTTTAGAAAATGAAATCTTTCAAGAAGAGTTTATTTCCCTTTCTGATCCTTGATTTTTTTTTTGTTGCATTTAAGTTTGTTTGTTTTTATTTCAGGTTTTCTTAATATTTTTATTTTCCCGGTTAAATGGCGGATAACGGTACTCCGTGACTCTCATAGTCGGTTAAATCAGTTTCCCACAATTGTTGATACAAAAATAAAAAAAAATAATTTCTTTTCTTTTCAAAGTGGATGAAATTCTCTCAAAAATTTGTAAATATTTTCCCTTTGTTTCTGAAAATGTTCTAAGAAAAATTTATGCAGGAAGGTGTGAAAGATTGAGATTGCTAATGCAAAAAGGAATTCCAGAAGATATTCGTCTTGTAATAGAAGCTAAGGTCCGATTAGGAAGAGAAGTTCCACAATCATTGCTCATTCGGTATTTGCCTGGATTAGGAAAAATCACTTATGCGAAAAAACGAAGGGCCAAAAGTTTAGGGGTTTGTCATAAGTGTGCAAGATGGACTTGTGACAAACGATGCAGATCTTTGGGATGTATTTCCAATAATAGAGAAGATAAAATTGGTTTCATTAAGAATGGGCTGAGTAAGGAGTCTTTAGATAACATCTTATTGACTCTTGAGACGCATTCTAGTGGACATGTGCATATTGAACTTCTCCGTTTATGGAAACAATTCCAAGATGAGCGTCATAGTCTTGGGAATCCGACTAAAAAAGACCATGTTTGCCAATTTATAAGAAAATTGGATGGGAAGCGTATCCTCGACTCATAGAAGGCGTTGAAGCCGTTTCTGGACATAAAACCAGAGGAAAATTGTGAGCCACAATCACACTACTGTTTATATGCATGTGTGTCATTATTGTTTTTACTATTTATTCTGTTTAGAGCTGTGACCCATAGTTTTGTCATGATAACATATTACTCCTATAAAATCTCTCATCTTTCTCTCTATTTTCGCAGAAAAAAAAAAGAAAGTAAAAACATGGCTGGATCCTGTGCACAAACATTGAAAAATATTTGTGTATTTTGTGGGTCGAGTCCTGGAAAAAATGAAGTGTTTGTAGAAGCAGCGAATAATCTTGGAAAGATATTGGCTGAGAGAAAAATTTACTTGGTATATGGGGGAGGTAATATTGGGTTAATGGGATCTGTTTCAACATCTGCTCATCTTGGAGGTAGTCAGGTTTTGGGTATTATTCCTACAGCTTTAGCTGAAGGAAATATTACAGGTGTTACGATTGGGGAGGAATTAAAAGTTTCTTCTATGTATGAAAGAATCACTCAAATGATTGAAAATTCTGATGCTTTTATTGCACTACCAGGTGGTTTTGGTACATTAGAAGAAATTTTTCACACTGTTTCTTGGGCACAACTTAATATCCATAATAAACCTGTGGGCTTGTTGAATATCAATAATTATTTTGACAGTTTGTTGACATTTCTTGATAAAGCTGTGGAACAGAATTTCATTTCAGAAAATTCACGACGGATGCTCATCTGTGCTTCGACTGCCGACCAATTAATTGATGATTTGGAAGCTTTTGTTCATAAGCCTGATCCGATGATAACAAAGATCAATTAGTCGCAATCAAGCAGTAAGAAAAGGAAGTTGGATCATTGATTCAAAAGTCGTGGATTGGTTTGCGTTTGTTTCAGTTTGTTATCTTCAATAAAATTCCAGGTGATATCTCTTTAATTACGTACTCTTTATTAATAGTTATTTTGACATTAGGGACAATGTCATATTCTGATTACGGGGAGAACAAACTTATAAAAAAAATTTTTAAAAAGAGTGAGTGGAGAGGACTGAGAAAACAGCTTTCGAGCCTTTATTGATCATGAGAGAGACTATCTATTGTTTAGATCTTGAGTTCTTATTTTGAAGGAAAAAAAAATGATATTTCCTGAAAAAAAAGGGAGAAAAATACAAAAAGAAAGATATTGAATATCTATCTAATTTTTAAGTTATATGCTACGACCCATATATCTCTCATAAAAAAAAAAACAAAAAACAAAATAGAGAGAGAAATTTATTGTACAAATTAAATACATATGTGGTCAAGAAGCATAAACTTAGTCTGATTCCATGATGTTATGCAAAAATATATATATCAGGAAAAAATATATAATAAGAACAACTAGATTTTGAATCAATGGATTTTCTATCTTTTGATTAGTTTGGCTCGTTTGTCTGTCTGCATTCTGTAAACCATTCTTCTGAGCATTTATCTGTATTCCAACTCCATGAGAGAAATCGTTGCCATAAATTGAGACATTTATTAACCTGTGAGGATATGGAGTTGAGACTCTTACTAGGAATTTCTGAAGGCCGTGTACATTTAACTACCTGAAATAATCTTTGAATTGATCATCTCAAATTATTTCATAAATTATAATTATGATGATCTTGATATAACTTTGACAGTTTTCAAATTTAATTTAAACACTTAGATAGTTTTGATTATATTTCTATTTAAATTAATCAATATGTTTTGTATTGCTATTAACGCTTAAATTGCTAGGGACTAGCAATAAGCTGGTTGGGAGGTGTGATAAACATAAAAATTGTACATTAATTAAATGTTTTATAATATAAATATATAGTTTTTGTTTTATTAAATTTTTAAATATTATATGTTTTATAATAAATTGTATAAAATATAAGTTGTTGTGTAATTACAAGTTTTTACTATTTTTTACAGGTTCGATAAAACAAGAATAAACTTGGCGTTGCAAATGGGATTAAGATGATTCTTGGACCTGTAGAAAGTTGATGTTAATATCTACAATATTGGTGTCAAGCATGAGATAAAAATCCTTTTACAATTGGGATCAAATTAAGCAACAAATAAAGTTACTAAAGGAGTGGCAGTTTTACCATGCTCTAGTATTTTGACCATATCTCTCAAATTACTTGGTCAAATGATTTGAAAAAAATACCACTACTAGACAACTCAATTATCCACATGTTTCTTTTTATGTGAAGAAGCAAATTCCAAGAAGAAGATTTTCAAAAGTGATGTGTAATATAATATAATATCTTGGAACACCAATGAAGACTTTTGTGTAAAAAATAATATTTTATTTGTGTTTGTCTCCCCAAATTTGGCTATAAATAGGGGTGCATTGTAATGTATTGAGATATCCCTCATTCTATGAACAAACCTTTGAGTTCATAATATTTCTCTCCATATTTTTCCTTTATTTCTTCATTTAAATATAATTAGCACGTTAATTTCATATTCAAAGTTTTACACTTTGAATAATGAATAGCTAACTTCCTAAAGTTGAGATGAAAAGGTGAAACTCTTGGCATGATAATAAGGTTACTAAAAGGTAAGAATCTATGTTTTATATTATTTAATCATTATTTATTGTTTATGTTATATTTATTTCTTTAAGCAATTTTATACCCTACTTATAAGTGGGAGTTTTGATTTATTGTTGCTATATGTTACACTAAATTCTTGGAACCATTTAAATGTTAGTTTGGTGTTACCAACCATTTAAAGTGGATGCCTTGATTTATTATATATGAATATATTATAATATTAAATTCTTGGAACCATTTAAATATTTGTTTGGTTTTACCAACCATTTAAAGTGGGAACCTTGATTTACTATATATAAATATATCATAATATTAATTTCTTGGTACCATTTAAATGTTAGTTTGGTTTTACCAACCATTTAAAGTGGGAACCTTGATTCAGTGTTTACAAATTTATATAGCACAATAAATACTTGACCACATTTATAAGTTTTGGTATATATTATATACTTATAAGATAATAATATATAACATAATATAAATATGATTATTTAATATATTGGAACCATTTTATTAAGTGGATTTCAATAATATTCGTTAATGTTAACTTTATTAAAATACCAAGAGTGGATCCTTTAATCTCAACTACTTAAATTAAAATTTGAACAATTAAAATTTACCCATTAAAGATTCAAACAATTAAAATTAAAAAGAAACAAAAACAAAAACAAAACAAAAAGACATTGTAGTGAACTTGTAATTACCTTAGCTTCCCTGTGGATACGATATTCGTACTCACCGAATTATACTACTTGTGGACAACCTGCTCTTGGGAGTGCAACAATCAAAGTCGCAACATAGATTATATATTGTGTGTGATTGCAGATGACAGGTAGAACAAAAATATCAATCTGGTACTTGGATAGTGGATGCTCGTGACACATGACAGGGGATGCTGAATTGCTATCCCAACTGATCAAATATTCTAGTCCAAATATCAGTTTGGAGACAACTCTAAATGTAGAACTATGGGTAAGGGTAAGCTTATCCATGGTAACATTATCAATAAAGATGTCTTACTGGTTGATAATTTGATGTTTAACTTGATTAGCATCAGTCAGTTATGCGAAAATAATTTCTCAGTTCAGTTCAACAAACACACATGCACAATTAAGAACTCAACTAATGAGATCATTATAACTGGCAATCGTTGTGACAATACTTACAAAGTCTGTTGGACCGATCAACCTAATGCACCAGTATGTTTTGTAGCATCAAAATCTTCTAAAAACTTGTTGTGGCATTAACGGTTGAACCACTTAAATTTTAAGTCTATTGCTCATCTGAGTAACAACGATCTTGTTACTGGTTTGCCTAAAATAGATTGTTCAAAAGACAAAATTTGTTCAGCATGTCAGTTTGGTAACAATTAAGATCCTCATTTTAAAACAAGGGTAATAAATCTTCCTCCTGTTGCTTAGAATTGCTAAATATGGATCTTTTTGTTCCTATACCAGTCATGAGTTTAGGGGGAAATAAATACATTTTGGTAATCCTTGATAATTTTTCAAGATTTATTTGAGATATCTTTATTAAATCAAAAGACTAAACTTTTGTGCAACTGATTAAGCTTTTCAAAACATTATTAAATGGAAAATCAGTTGGAATTGACAGAATAAGGTTTGATCGAGGGACTGAATTTGTCAATAAAAATATTTCTCAATTTTTAGAAAATACTGGAATTAAGCATGAGTTCTCAGTAGCTAGAACACATCAGAAAAATTGTGTAGCGGAAAGAAGAAATCAAACTATTAAATAAAGCTGCTAGAACAATGATTGCTGATTCTGGTATATCTCAAAGATTTTGGACAGAAGCAGTAAACACTGCATGTTACACATATAGCAGATCAATGATTAACAAAAATCATTTGAAAACCCCATATGAGATCTGACATGAACATAAAAGTGTGGTACCCTATTTCAGAATATTCGGCTGCAGATGTTATAATCACAATAATGGCAAAAATCATTTGAAAACATTTGATGCAAAATCTGCAGAAGGAATATTTATGGGTTATTCATCTGTTAGTAAATCTTATAAAGTTTTTTAATAAATGTACTTTGAATGTAGAAGAATAGATTGATGTTGTATTTGATGAATCAGGACTAACTGATAAGCCAACTGATCCAGTTGAGCTAGTTGATCGCTTTACAAATATAAGTTTGGAGGATGATAGTGAAGAAGAAGTTATATCAATCGAAATCTTCTTCAAACACCAGAACAAGAAGTAGTGGATCAATCCGTTGAACAAGAAATTATTCCTAATAATCAGTTGGTGGAGTAAAACAATGATATCCAAATACCAACTAAAGTAGCAACAACTGAAAATGAAGAAATCGTTCAGTTACCAACTGAAACAATTGCTGATATTGATCCAACCAATGCTGAATACGGATGGAAGAAGTCACATCCACCAGAATTGGTGATATGTAATCCATCTGATCCGGTAAGAACTCGGAATCAAATGATTAATTTAATTATTCATTCAGCTTTTTGTTCCCAATTGGAACAAAAAAAAAACTGATGAAGCTCTTACTGATCCTAACTGGATAAATGCAATGCAAGAAGAGATAAATCAATTTTCCCACAACAATGTCTGGAATTTAGTTCCAAAATCAGTTTCTAAAACCATTATAGGTAAAAAGTGGGTCTATAGGAACAAACTAAAGGAAGATGGTTCAGTTGTGCGCAATAATGCAAGGCTTGTAGCACAAGGATATAGACAAGAAGAAGGAATTGATTACGATGAGACATATGCACCAGTTGCACGATTGGAAGCAATCAGAATATTTCTTGCTTATGCCTTGTTCAAAGACTTCAAAGTCTACCGAATGGATGTCAAGAGTGCATTCCTGAATGGTCAGTTGCAGGAAGAATTGTATGTTGAACCACCACGAGATTTTGTTAATCACTCCCTTCATGATCATGTTTATAATTTGAACAAAGTTTTATATGGTCTTAAACAAGCTCCAAGAGCTTGGTATGAGACATTTTAAAAATTCCTAATTGATCACGATTTTATTGTTGGAACAATTGATAAGACTTTGTTCAAATTTTCAAAGAATGGTCATATTTTACTTGTGCAATATATGTTGATCATATTATTTGTGGTTCAAATAACCCAAATTATGCGAGAAATTTGCCAAGTTAATGAAGGAGAAATTTGAAATGAGTATTATGGGTGAACTGACGTTCTTTCTCGGTCTGTAAGTGAAGCTACTGGAAATTGGTACTTTTTTCAGTTAGACAAAATACACGAACGAACTGCTTTAGAAATTTGTCATAGAGTCACGTTCAGCTGCAAATACTCCCATGAGCTCATCAATTAAATTAGATAAAGACGAAGGGGGAATATTAGTTGACACGACACTCTACAGAGGTTTAATAGGTTTTTGATTATACCTAACTGTTAGTCGTCCTGATATTGTATTTCTTGTTTGCATGTGTGCTAGATTTGAGGCAGATCCTTAGCAATCCCATTTTTCAGCTGCCACATACATATTGAAATATCTTAAAGTCACACAAAATGTAAGGCCAAAAAAAAAGACGATGTAATCCAACTACATGCGAATATAGGAAAAAAGAAAAATAGCTAATTAAATGAATTTAATTGCTTAAATTAATTATGTTTGATATGTTTATATGATTAGGATATACGTTTTTCATGAATGCATAAAACTTTATTTGGAATGTCCACTACTCGTTTCTCTTTAAAAAGTACTTGAATTTTTTTTCAGTCACTCTCCATTCGGCCGAATACATATATATACTTAAAATATTTTTGACACCATTTTAAAAATAAAATAACCAACTATATTTTAAAGCTCGAAGGAAATAGTTTAAATCATAAATCGTCAAACGTTTCAACTCATAATTTAGAAATATTGCTAAAACTAACAATCTGTCAAAAAACACTCAAAATAATAATAAAAATCGTAAAAATATCTTTAACATAAACTTAAAATCACACATCATAAATCTAGTGCGGAAAAACTAGCGCTGGTCCTCGGGTTATGTGCACCTTCAGTCCAGTCAGATCAACCATCAAGACCTCCATTATCATTAGCATCATATTCACCCGCATCAATCACACGTAGTTAGTTTAAAGAATCAGCAAATTATAATCTTGATAACAAATAATACGTATACAAATCACATGCAATAATAGAAATACTTTTATGTAAAATATCATTTTCATAATCATGCATAAACTTAAACATAAACATTTTCATATCATCTTCATCATATTAATATTCATCATAATCGTATATATATTCATTTTTCGTTGAATTCATATCGTTAACTGTGACTTTCGTATTAGGGGTTCGATGGATCCATCTACACGTAACCACAGTACTGGGCGGCGGGGACATCAGCGTCACTCTCACCCATCAACTGAGCCTTGGCCTTACGTATCATCGTATAATCATATTAGTCACAATTAGTTCACTTCCTTCAATATTTCGGGTTTTCATCACTTTATAAAAATTAAACATGCATATATCATTTTTCTTTTAAAACCAAGCATGCAACATATCTTTTAGTGTATTATATCATAAAAATTCATAAACATTTAAAATAAATATTTTAACATATAGAACAGCATTCATAGCACTGCTATGATGTTTACTATTTTGTAGGTGTAAAATGATCGTTTTACCCCTAGACGTAAAATTTCTCGAATTTGACTTTTTCTTACTTTCATTGAACCTAGACCATCCCAAATAATTATTTAAGCTTAAATTAATTTTACCAAAAGTTTATTTATTTTAAATTCTAGGTTTGTAAATTTTTTTAATTATTAATTCAAGGAGCGTTTAATTCTTAAATTAATTAAAACTTTAATATAAAATTCTCAACTTCTAAACTTAGAATTTTTATATTTAATTAGCCCTCGTGAACCATGATTTGACCCCCATTGAATCACGTTTCAAACCATTTGCCATTAAACCCTATCTTTCGAACCCTATACTAACCCCTCGAGCCAACTCTTGATTTCCACGAGCCACACCCAAACCACCCCGAGCCATCTTCGGACCAGACCTCCCCTAGACCCTCAGGAACCCTTTAGACCCCTAGGACTTGACCCTAGACAAAGTTGAAGCCACCCCTAACTGAAGCAAGCTGTGGCCAAGCCTCCTACATGCACTAGGATTCTTGCAACTCGCCTACGACTCTAACCACGGAGCCAGACCCGAGCCCACACCCTTGTGCACCATCTTAGGACACTAGAGACCTAGCTTAGCCCAGCCCTAAGCCCCATGGCCGAGCTACAAACCCAAGCGCATGCTGCAAGCCCTACGCGCCTTTGGCTCGGGAAGGCTAAGACTCATTCCCAGCTACCGTGCTCGAGGCCTAGCGTGGCTAGGACTCATTCCCTAACCCAGCCATGACCCAGCCCGCCCTGGTTGCACCCAAGCCGAGACATGCAAGGGTTAACCCCTAAAACCCGAACCTTAACCCTTAACGTGCAGATTTCGGTTCCAGCCTGTTCATCTTTCATGTGAAGCATTTCTAGTGCATCCAAGGACTCTTTAATCGTTTAAAATGTTGCCCTTTTAATCCTATAACATGGAAGCCCCTTTATGAACACTTAATTCATGTTTTGGATCAAAAAACACACTTTCAAATCCATGTTTTGCATAAAAACGAAAATCATAGAAGGGAACATGTTTTTTCATGGAAATCATATTTAAATACTTATTACGGTGTGATGATGAGTAAAGGAAAGAATATGGCGTGCTTTTACATGTTTAGCACTCGAAATTCCGTTGACGAAGCGAAGAACGACGACGAGAATCCTTGGGTGAATTTTCCTTGAAATTTTCGAAGCTTACCTCTTGATGAATTTGTGTGTGTGCCATGTGATTGTGTTGAGAGAAAATATTCCTTATAATTGTTTAGGGGTGAGGGAGGCGTGAATAATGATTCAATTATGGGGTTGGTTTAGTAATTTATATTTCATTAAAACACTAGTAAAAGATTAGGGCCATTAACAAGGTTAGTTAGGCCCAATAAGCCCCATTAGTGTTTTAATAAAAAATTTCATTTAGTAAAATTTGTGAAATTATTAGCCGGGTTGTCAAAACGTTCGTATTTTTGTTGAAAATTGAATACAGATAGAGTTTACGTCACGACGTATAAAATCACCTCAAAACTCCTTATTTACAAAAATAATAAAAATTATCAACCTTAATTTAAATAATTAAAAACAATATTTAATAAAAACATTTTCCATTTTTTAGCCCTTAGTCTCCGTTTCTCGATCGAAACTTGAATAACCTTTAAAAATACATTTAAATGCATCCAAGTAGAAAACTACTTAAAAATCATATAAACATATCCCACATAAATAATTTTAGCAATTAAAACAATATAATTAGCTATTATTTATTTTTCCTAGATTCGCATGAAGTTGGTTGCGTCGTTTTAATTTTGGATCGTACAATTCCTCCCCCCTTCAATTAAAATTTCGTCCTCGAAATTAGAATTTACCGAATAACTCCGAGTAGCGACTTCTCAAGTCTCTCTTGGTTTTCCAAGTAGCTTCTTCTTCCGAGTGATTCAGCCACTTGACCTTGACCATTGGAATAACTTTGTTTCGCAGTCTTCTTTCTCGACAATCCAAGATTTGTATAGGTCTTTCTTCATAGGTCATATATAGAGTCAATTGTAGATGTTCATGATTTAGCACATGTGATGGGTTTGACATGTACTTTAACAGCATTGAGTTATGGAAAACATTGTGTACTCCAGAAATCATCGGCGGCAATGCCACTCTATGGGCTGGTGTTCCAACTCTTTCCAAACTCTCAAATGGCCCTATGAATCTTGGACTAAGTTTGTCTTTCTTGCCAAATCGCATAACACCCTTCATATGTGCTATTTTCACAAACACGTGATCTCTCACTGCAAACTATAGGTCTCTTCATCTCTTGTCGGCATAACTTTTCTGTCGATTTTGTGCAGTCTTCATTTGGTCTTGAATTTTTACTACTAGCTTTGCTGTTTGCTTGATCATGTCCGGACCAAACTCTCCTCTTTCACCAACCTCGTCCCAATGAACAGGTGATATACATCTCAATCCCAAATGTCACGGCCCAGCCCACTTGTAAAGGTCCGTATTTCGTATTCATAATTTTGCGGAATTATTAAAATTTTTCTAAATAAATAATTATCTTGTCTTATTTAATTAAAATAAACATGTAAATAATTTTAACTTTAAAATAACAGCGGAAGCAAATATTGTTTTCAACCAACAATTTAAAAATAATCCAACGTAAACATCACTTAAAAATAATCCAACGTATTAAAACTGAGTTTGAATAATAAAAAGTGCATAAATTAAATCATGAGGTCCTCGGGTTTACTACTGCTGTCCCAAGATCGCTCAATGGTCTCCGCTCGCGGTCCCGACCTCGTCAATACCTACAACAATCAAGTCTAGTGAGTCTAAAGACTCAACATGTATATATCGTGAATAACAAGTAAATATATCATAAAATCGCATGTAACGTAAAAATAACGTATCGTAAAGCGCATGGTGAAAATCGTATCGTGAATAATTATAACTACGTGCTTATCTAAAAATCATACGTAAAAGCTTTGCTCAATAGAGCTCTGTCATAACATATCATAATTTTCTGGTAGAGATAATGTTTCTAAGCAAGTGGCCCATAACATAGCGTAAGCACCTGATCAGACTAAACCACAGTATACTGGGCGGTAGAAATCAATCACAGCCCTTGGACTGGATGTCCGTACCCATACATAATCATAAACCGGTCGTAAGTCACCGGGCGGAGAGGTCCTCGGTTGTTCCTACCGACTTCCAAACCCATAAGCATAAGGTGGCCACAAGACATATAGCATATATCTCAAAAATAAACATTTTATATTTTTATGCACGTAATATAATTATAACCTTATTCTTACCGGATGAGTTGGAGCATTCCCAGGCTTCCTGCGACTTACTACTAATATGTGACACATGCAATAAATCTTAACTTGACAAAATTTTAACAATAGAACCAAAAACGAGACGATTCGGACCAACAAATTGATTTTTAACCATGGTATCGTACCAACCCGAACCAACATTAAACCGACGTTTAACCATGATTAAAAATACCCCAAACATACTGAAAAATATGCATAATAACTGTAACACACGAAAATAGGTGAAAGGAATCCAAAAGCATAAAACGCTCTTTCGAGAGTCATTTTGGCACCTTTCGCCGTAAATTCTCGTACGACCTCTAAACTCGACCAAATCACGAACGGCCAAAAAAACAACTTTCATAACTCATTGGGGTACTGTACAGTCCAAGGCCATGGGCTAAAAGCCAACCAAGAACTCAAACCACCTCCTGAAACCGAACTCATAGTTGCTGTCACCAACGGAATTTACAGCAGCTGCTATTGCGCGTGTGAGGGGAAAAATTCGAAATTTCATGACCATTGGCTTGAACCACCAACCAGAGACTCTTACCAACATTCTAAGGCATGGCTTGGACCATGGCTAAGGGATAAAAGCCAACCACAACCCACGCCATTACCTAAGACAACCGAAGGTATCAACCGAGTGCACCAAATCTGTGCAATGAAATGAATTGAGTTGTTTTACTGTCGTGGGTCGTTCCATTGGCCATTTCATCAACCATGGCTCGATCTAGACATGATGAAGTGTTGTATGAACCATGGCTACAGGCTAGGAGCCAACCATAATCCACACAACATCCAAAAACCGAAAGGGCATATACACAGAATTTGAAGAAACCGAAATGCATTTGTGTTGTTGTTGTGAAATTATGAAGGATCCGTGTACCAAGCTTGGAAAGGACACCTTGGTCACGTCCTAGAAATTTTAAGGGAGGGTTCTAACTGTGGCTACAGTCCCTGGGACAACCAAGATTCGAATACTTCCCTTAACCACCCAAGAACCAAAAACGAAGCTCAAATCTGTAGTTTTGAAAATGTTGCTGTCATTCCTTTATTTGTGAGTGTGTGGGTGCAAACCAACGGACCAATAACATCCTAACACATTCTAATTCATGTCTAACAGCAGACTTGCTTGCCTATAAAGGAAACACTCCCGAAACCAACAAGATTACAGCAACCGTGAAGCACAACCCAAATGCCTAGGTGCTGTACAGATTTTTTTTCGAAAGTGTTGCTGTCAAAAATGGTTCTGTCACTTGATTTATTAACATATATTGATTTAAAATAGCTAATATAACTTGATTGTAGAGCAAAGGAATAATATATGCATGCCTGGAATTTGTTTTGAAGAAAATAAATCAATACAACGACATGACGCGACGGAACCGAGTTGGATTTCCTTTCTTGTTCTTGTGCTGTTCTTACACGATTAAGCTGCTGTTTATTTCTGGTGATTTCGAATGTAAGGGTGTAGTTGATGTTAGGGATGGAGGTGTATGATATAGGAGGTGTTAAAGGGGTCTTGAAGTGCATTTAGTGGAGAGTAACAAGTGCAAGAAGTTGAATAGCTAATGAATTGCTTCTCATTCCTATGTTAGTCGATGGTTTTATTCCTATTTTTACTGCATAAGTACGTTGGTTTGCTAGGGTGGTGGCTTGAGTAAGATTAATGTGTATCATAGTATTGAATTCAATAATAACTATTGAATTTAAATGTGAGGAATTGCATTCATTGTGAAGGTCATTGAGGGGACTTGAATGAGGTGTTATCACTCCTACGAAATGACTTGGCCGAAATTATTACTAGCTTTTGAAATGGTATAATATTGTTTAAGGCTTATATTTAAACTTCTTAATGTTTAATACACTCATTATATATTTTAATGTATTAACAAATTAATTTAGTTTAGAATCTTGCTTAGAATTTTTCATGGCATGCTTGACCTCAAATTCAAGTATTTAAATGCTATGTTTAATTTCTTGACTATTTTATACCTAGATTAATTCATCCCCCATATACATATTTTAAATTAAGCTTTAATTAAATATTGAATCTAAAAGAATTTATTTACCAACTAAGCTCTAATTAATTAAATAAATTCTAAAACATTTTATTTCTGTAAATTAAATTATTCCTTGCCTTAAATTAAATTTAGGAATATTTTATTATTATTAATCTATTCTCAAATCTCCAAACTCCGGTTCGACCTCGCGTATTTATCCTAAAAAGATAAAACGAAACATCTACTTTTAAAATAATTAAAACACTTCATATATATGTAAAATATTCATTTTTAATTTAAATAATAGTAATTATGCATGGCTTATACGTAATCTGATTTTCTGGTTCTACAACTCTCCCCCCTAAAAGAAATTTCGTCCCCGAAATTAAATCTTACCGAATAACTCGGGATATCGACTCTTCATCTCTGGCTCAGATTCCCATATAGCTTCCTCCTCCGAATGATTGAGCCACTTGACCTTCACTAGCTTGACCATTTTGTTCCGAAGCTTTTTCTCCTGCCTGTCTAAAATTTGCAGTGGTCTTTCCTCATAAGACAAGTTCGGAGTGAGCTGCAACGGTTCAAAGTTCAAAACATGCGATGGATTCGCCATATACTTCCTCAACATGGAGACGTGAAAGACGTTGTGCACTCCGGCCAGTTTCGGCGGAAGAGCAACACGATAAGCTAATGTCCCAACTCTGTCGAGGATCTCAAATGGTCCAATGAATCTCGGACTGAGCTTTCCTTTCTTTCCGAACCGCATGACACCTTTCATCGGTGCAATCTTCACGAAAACATGGTTACCAACAGCAAACTCTAAATCTCTCCTCCTCTGATCCGCATAACTCTTTTGTCTACTCTGAGCAGTCCTCATCCTATCACGAATCTTGACTACTACATCAGCAGCCTGCTGTACAATCTCCGGACCCAACTCTGATCTCTCCCCAACTTCATCCCAATGAATAGGAGATCTAAACTTGCGACCGTATAGTGCTTCATATGGAGCCATACCTATAGACGACTGAAAACTGTTGTTATAGGTAAACTCCAATAATGGTAGCTTTGATTCCCAACTCCCGGAGAAATCAAGAACACATGCACGAAGGAGATCCTCCAAAATCTGGATAACTCTCTCGGACTGACCATCTGTCTGTGGGTGAAAAGCTGTGCTAAACAACAACTTCGTACCCATAGCTGAATGTAGACTCTTCCAAAATGATGAAGTGAATCTAGGATCTCGGTCAGACACTATAGAAACGGGAATACCATGAAGTCTAACGATCTCCAGGATATATAACTCTGCATACTGGATCATGGAGAAAGTAGTCTTAATAGGCAAGAAATGAGCTGACTTCGTAAGACGATCAACAATCACCCATATAGCATTCGACCCTCTGACTGACTTTGGCAAACCGACAACGAAATCCATGGTGATATTCTCCCACTTCCACTCGAGAATAGGAAGAGGCTTGAGCAACCCTGCTGGTCTCTGATGTTCCCCTTTCACTAGCTGACACGTCAGACACTCGGATACAAAACGTCTGATATCCATTTTCATTCCTGGCCACCAGTATAATAACTGCAGGTCTTTGTACATCTTCGTACTCCCTGGATGTATAGAGTACGGCGACATATGGGTCTCAGATAAGATATCTGCTCGAATAAAATCGCTGCTAGGAACCCATATTCTGTCTCGATATCTGACAATACCATCTTTAACTGCGTACAGGATACTGCCCTTTACTTCATCTCTCTGTCTCCACTTAGCCAACTGCTCGTCTGCTAACTGTACACTGCGAATACGGTCTAGAAGAGAAGACTGAATCGTCAAAGTAGATAGACGAGGAACTCTACCTCGAGGATATGTCTCTAGATCAAACCTCTGCATCTCAGACTGAAGAGGTCTCGAAACCACCAAATGAGCCATCCCTGCGACTTTCCTGCTCAACGCGTCTGCAACTACATTAGCTTTGCCAGGATGATAGCTAATGTCACAGTCGTAGTCCTTAACTAACTCCAACCAACGCCTCTGCCGCATATTCAACTCTTTCTGTGTAAAGAAGTATTTGAGACTTTTGTGGTCGGTAAAGATCTGACACTTCTCTCCGTACAAATAGTGTTTCCAAATCTTCAATGCAAATACTACAGCTGCCAACTCTAGGTCATGGGTAGGATAATTCTTCTCATGAATCTTCAACTGCCGAGAAGCATATGCTATCACCTTCCCATGCTGCATCAATACCGCGCCCAACCCGAGTTTTGAAGCATCGGTATAAAGAACAAAGTCTCCGGGTCCTGAAGGCATGGCCAATACTGGGGCTGAAATAAGAGCTTGCTTCAATGTGTCGAAGCTCTTCTGACATTCCTCGCTCCACACATACTTAACATTCTTCTTCGTCAATGATGTGAGTGGAACTGCGATGGAGGAAAATCCCCGAATAAACTTCCGATAGTATCCTGCTAGTCCAAGAAAACTACGAATCTCTGATGCATTTTGCGGCACAGCCCAATCCCTGACTGCTGCAACTTTCGCCGGGTCTACCTCGATACCACTGCTAGAAATGACGTGGCCTAAGAATGCCACTATATCTAACCAGAACTCGCATTTACTGAACTTCGCGAATAGTTTGTGCTTTTGTAAGGTCTGCAGTACTGTGGTCAGATGTCTCCTGTGATCCTCTTGATTCTTTGAGTAGATGAGAATATCATCTATGAATACTATCACGAAGTGATCAAGATACGGCTGGAATACACGATTCATGAGATCCATGAAGATCGCTGGCGCATTCGTCAAACCGAACGGCATCACAAGAAACTCGAAGTGGCCATAACGAGTCCTGAAAGCAGTCTTGGGAACGTCGGCATCTTTCACTCTCAGCTGATGATAACCAGAACGCAGATCAATGTTGGAGAATACCGAAGCTCCCTCCAATTGATCAAATAAATCTTCTATCCTCGGGAGTGGGTATTTGTTCTTCACTGTAACGTTGTTCAACTCTCGGTAATCAATGCAGAGCCTCATCGATCCATCCTTTTTTTTCACAAACAATACCGGTGCGCCCCATGGCGAAAAGCTCGGCCGAATGAACTCCTTGTCAAGAAGTTCCTGAATCTGTTTCTTGAGTTCTGCCATCTCCGTCGGTGCTAATCTGTACGGCGCCTTTGAGATCGGTGCCGTACCAGGCATAAGCTCAATAGAAAATTCCACCTCTCTCACAGGTGGTAATCCAGAGACGTCATCAGGAAAAACGTCTAGAAAATCCCGGACAATTGGAACATCGGATGCTGACTGTTTGGGCGTCTCGGGAACGGATACAAGAGTAGCTAAAAATGTTCGGCACCCTCTACGAATGAGCTTCCTAGCCTGGACACAAGATATCATACGCGGTAAATTAAAATACCTGTCTGGCTCGAATAAGAATTGTTCCATCCCAGGCGGTCGGACGAGAACTGATCTCTGCTGGAAGTCAATCAAAACTCGGTTCCTCAGTAGCCAGTCCATCCCTAGAATGATATCAAATTCTGGCATCGGCAGAACGATCAGATCCGCATACACAAGATTACCATGAAGTTCAAGGTCTATATCTCGGATCACATTAGTAGCTATCATCTCCTCTCCAGAAGGCAATGCTACTGAATACGCTATGTCGAGCCCAATTGATTTGATCTTGAGAGAATTTGCAAAGGTTTCTGAAATGAACGAATGGGTAGCCCCTGAATCTATCAAGGCTTTCGTAGCTGAACCGGATATAAAGATTCTCCCTGAAAGATTGGGATATTATGCTAAACCCAATAGTTTTACAAGAACTATGCTTATAGACATGCAAAACTCAAAGTTCTTCTAACCTAAATTCCCGTAAATAACACTGATTAGAGCATGCAATCCTATCATAAATTCTAAGTTCAAAATATTAACCCAAAATATTAAACTTCAAATACAACTTAAGGATTTATGATACCTGTCATGAGCATCGTCTCCGGGTTAGTCTCCGCAGCATGGAGAGCAAAAACTCTGCCTTGGGTAGGCAGATTCTTCTGTGGGCAATTCTTCAATATGTGGTCAGTACTACCGCATTTGTAACACTTTCCCGAACCATACATACAAGGCCCAGCGTGACGACGTGAGCACCTGGCACAGACTGGATACTCCACTGTCCTCGGGACTGCTCGTCCCTGCTGTGGCTGCTGTGGCCCTCTGTTCCTGGGTGGACCGTGGAAAGGTCTCTTATTTTGATGCTGCGGCTGAGGGGGACGGTGTGGTGCCTGAAATGGTCGTTTACCCTGGCGATCGCGCTCAATATCCTGCTGGTCCTGCTCTGCAGCTAGAGCTCTGGAAACAACAACATCATAGGTAGTAGGGCCAGCCACCCTAACATCACGCCGTAAGATCGGCCGCAGACCATTCAGAAAATGCCTCAATTTAGCTCCAGCATCGTTAGCAATTAGGGGCACAAAATAACATCTCCTCTCGAACTTACGGATAAACTCCGTAACAGTCAAGTCCCCCTGCCTCAGGGTCATGAACAACGTAGTCAGCCTCGAACGCACCTCCTCAGTAAAATATTTAGAATAGAATACCTCTGTGAAGCGCGTCCAACTCAAAGTAGTCAAATCTAAAGCCACTGATGCTCCCTCCCACCATAGGCGAGCGTCTCCTCCGAACAGATAGGTCGCACATCGAACCCTATCTCCATCTTCAAGCCCCATAAACTCGAATATAACCTCGAGTGACTTAATCCAGCCCTCGGCAGCCATAGGATCAGACGTCCCTAAGAATTCCTTTGGTCGCATCTTCATAAACCGCTCATAGATAGCCTCCGGTCCCGGCTGTCTGGCTCCCACTGCATTGTTCCCCGCAAACTGTGCGAAGAACTGAGTCATCCCGGCTAGCATCTGGGCATTCATGTCTGGTGGAGGAGGTGGTGGTAGATCTCTCTCCTCGTTCTCCCTTTGCCTCTGATCTTCGCCGTTCTCATGACGGCGCTCATCATCACCTCTCGGGCGTCCAACACGGCGTCTAGGAGGCATGCTGTTCCATAATTATAACCCAAACGTAACCAACATGCATAATTCCACTATTTTCTTTAAATTTAAGTAAACATTGCATAATCATAATCTTGACATAAAACAGTTCATGCAATCAGGATGTAAAAATATTTCTTGCTTTAAAATAAATGCGTAATCGTAAAACTTACAGACCGAAGACGTGACTTCATGAGTTTCTTGCGAGCAGTAGTAGTACAACCATTTACAACATCATAGGCTCTGATACCAATTGTAAACGTCCGTATTTCGTATTCATAATTTAGCGGAATTATTAAAATTTTTCTAAATAAATAATTATCTTGTCTTATTTAATTAAAATAAACATGTAAATAATTTTAACTTTAAAATAACAGCGGAAACAAATATTGTTTTCAACCAACAATTTAAAAATAATCTAACGTAAACATCACTTAAAAATAATCCAACGTATTAAAACTGAGTTTGAATAATAAAAAGTGCATAAATTAAATCATGAGGTCCTCGGGTTTACTACTGCTGTCCCAAGATCGCTGACTGGTCTCCGTCCGCGGTCCCGACCTCGTCAATACCTACAACAATCAAGTCTAGTGAGTCTAAAGACTCAACATGGATATATCGTGAATAACAAGTAAATATATCATAAAATCGCATGTAACGTAAAAATAACATATCGTAAAGCGCATGGTGAAAATCGTATCGTGAATAATTATAACTACGTGCATATCTAAAAATCATACGTAAAAGCTTTGCTCAATAGAGCTCTGTCATAACATATCATAATTTTCTGGTAGAGATAATGTTTCTAAGCAAGTGGCCCATAACATAGCGTAAGCACCTGATCAGACTAAACCACAGTATACTTGGCGGTAGAGATCAATCACAGCCCTTGGACTGGATGTCCGTACCCATACATAATCATAAACCGGTCGTAAGTCACCGGGCGGAGAGGTCCTCGGTTGTTCCTACCGACTTCCAAACCCATAAGCATAAGGTGGCCGCAAGACATATAGCATATATCTCAAAAATAAACATTTTATATTTTTATGCACGTAATATAATTATAACCTTATTTTTACCGGATGAGTTGGATCATTCCCAGGCTTGCTGTGACTTACTACTAATATGTGACACATGCAATAAATCTTAACTTGACAAAATTTTAACAATTGAACCAAAAACGAGACGATTCGGACCAACAACTTGATTTTTAACCATGGCTTCGTACCAACCCGAACCAACATTAAACCGACGTTTAACCATGATTAAAAATACCCCAAACATACTGAAAAATATGCATAATAACTGTAACACACGAAAATAGGTGAAAGGAATCCAAAAACATAAAACGCTCTTTCGAGAGTCATTTTGGCACCTTTCGCTGTAAATTCTCGTACGACCTCTAAACTCGACCAAATCACGAACGGCCAAAAACACAACTTTCATAACTCATTGGGGTACTGTCCAGTCCAAGTCCATGGGGTAAAAGCCAACCAAGAACTGAAACCACCTCCTGAAACCGAACTCATAGTTGGTGTCACCAACAGAATTTACAGCAGCTGCTATTGCGCATGTGAGGGGAAAAATTCGAAATTTCATGACCATTGGCTTGAATTACCAACCAAAGACTCTTACCAACATTCTAAGGCATGGCTTGGACCATGGCTAAGGGCTAAAAGCCAACCACAACCCACGCCATTACCTAAGACAACCGAAGGTATCAACCGAGTGCACCAAATCTGTGCAATGAAATGAATTCAGTTGTTTTACTGTCGTGGGTCGTTCCATTGGCCATTTCATCAACCATGGCTCGATCTAGACATGATGAAGTGTTGTATGAACCATGGCTACAGGCTAGGAGCCAACCATAATCCACACAACATCCAAAAACCGAAAGGGCATATACACAGAATTTGAAGAAACCGAAATGCATTTGTGTTGTTGTTGTGAAATTATGAAGGATCCATGTACCAAGCTTGGAAAGGACACCTTGGTCACGTCCTAGAAATGTTAAGGGAGGGTTCTAACCGTGGCTACAGTCCCTGGGACGACCAAGATTCGATTACTTCCCTTAACCACCCAAGAACCAAAAACGAAGCTCAAATCTGTAGTTTTGAAAATGTTGCTATCATTCCTTTATTTGTGAGTGTGTGGGTGCAAACCAACGGACCAATAACATCCTAACACATTCTAATTCATGTCTAACAGCAGACTTGCTTGCCTGGAAACGAAACACTCCCGAAACCAACAAGATTACAGCAACCGTGAAGCACAACCCAAATGCCTAGGTGCTGTACAGATTTTTTTTCGAAAGTGTTGCTGTCAAAAATGGTTTTGTCACTTGATTTATGAACATATATTGATTTAAAATAGCTAATATAACTTGATTGTAGAGCAAAGGAATAATATATACATGCCTGGAATTTGTTTTGAAGAAAATAAATCAATACAACGACACGACGCGACGGAACCGAGTTGGATTTCCTTTCTTGTTCTTGTGCTGTTCTTACACTATTAAGCTGCTGTTTCTTTCTGGTGATTTCAAATGTAAGGGTGTAGTTGTTGTTAGGGATGGAGGTGTATGATATAGGAGGTGTTAAAGGGGTCTTGAAGTGCATTTAGTGGAGAGTTACAAGTGCAAGAAGTTGAATAGCTTATGAATTGCTTCTCATTCCTATGTTAGTCGATGGTTTTATTCCTATTTTTACTGCATAAGTACGTTGGTTTGCTAGGGTGGTGGCTTGAGTAAGATTAATGTGTATCATAGTATTGAATTCAATAATAACTATTGAATTTAAATGTGAGGAATTGCATTCATTGTGAAGGTCATTGAGGGGACTTGAATGAGGAGTTATCACTCCTACAAAATGACTTGGCCGAAATTATTACTAGCTTTTGAAATGGTATAATATTGTTTAAGGCTTATATTTTAACTTCTTAATGTTTAATACACTCATTATATATTTTTATGTATTAACAAATTAATTTAGTTTAGAATCTTGCTTAGAATTTTTCATGGCATGCTTGACCTCAAATTCAAGTATTTAAATGATATGTTTAATTTCTTAACTATTTTATACTTAGATTAATTCATCCCCCATTTACATATTTTAAATTAAGCTTTAATTAAATATTGAATCTAAAAGAATTTATTTATCAACTTAGCTCTAATTAATTAAATAAATTCTAAAACATTTTATTTCTTTAAATTTAATTATTCCTTGCCTTAAATTAAATTTAGAAATATTTTCTTATTATTAATCTTATCTCAAATCTCCAAACTCCGGTTCGACCTCGCGTATTTATCCTAAAAAGATAAAACGATACATCTACTTTTAAAATAATTAAAACACTTCATATATATGTAAAATATTCATTTTTAATTTAAATAATAGAAATTATGCATGGCTTATACGTAATCTGATTTTCGGGTTCTACACCACTTGTGATATTGTCCCCTTTGGCCCGAGGGGCTCACGGCTTTAAAACGCGTCACAAGGGTTGCTACTCGCTCATTTAAAGGCCCAGCATCTCTCCCGTTGTTTTGCGATGTGGGATTTCACCTAGGGGCCTTATCACCCTCCCTTACAGGACTCAGCGTCCTCGCTGAGGTTTGCCCCATCATCCCAAACCCACGTGAAGTCGCTCTGATACCAAATGTAACGGCCCAACCCACTTATGATATTGTCCGCTTTGGCCCGAAGGCCTCACGGCTTTAAAACGCGTCGCAAGAGGTTGCTACTCGCTCAATTAAATAACCAGCATCTCTCCCGTTGTTTAGCGATGTGGGATTTTTCCTAGGGGCCTTCTAACCCCCCTTTTCGGGACTCAGAGTCCTGCTGAGGTCTGCCCCACCATCAAACACCCACGTGGAGTCGCTCTGATACAAAATGTGATGGCCCAACTCACTTGTGATATTATCCGCTTTGGCCTGAGGCCTCACGGATTTAAAATGTGTCACAAGGGGTTGCTACTCGCTCATTTAAATGCCCCACATCTCTCTTGTTGTTTAGCGATGTGGGATTTCGCCTAGGGGCCTTTCACCCCACCTTTCGGGACTTAGCTTCCTCGTTGAGGTTTGCTCAACCATCCCAAAACCACGTGGACTCGCTCTGATACCAAATGTCACGGCCCAACCCACTTTTGATATTGTCCGCTTTGGCCCGAGGGCCTCACGGCTTAAAAACGCGTCACAAGGGGTTGCTACTCGCTCGTTTAAATGCCCATAATATCTCCCGTTGTTTAGCGATGTGTGATTTCTCCTAGTGGCCTTCTCACCCCCCCTTTTGGGACTCAACGTCCTCGCTGAGGTTTGCCCCACCATCTCAAACCCACTCTAAGTCGCTGTGATACCAAATTTCACGGTCCAGCCAACTTGTGATATTGTCCGTTTTGGCCCCAGGCCTCACGGCTTTAAAATGCGTCACAACGTTCAGCTACCTCTCACATTGGCTCTGATACCAAATGTCATGGCCCAGCCCAGTTGTGATATTGTTCGCTTTGGCCCGAGGGCCTCACGGCTTTAAAACGCGTCACAAGGGGTTGCTACTCGCTCATTTAAATTCCCGGCATCTCTCCCGTTGTTTAGCGATGAGGGATTTCGCTTAGGGGCCTTCTAAATGTCACGGCCCAGTCCACTTGTGATATTGTCCGCTTTGGCCCGAAGCCTCGCGGCTTTAAAACGCGTTACAAGGGATTGTTACTCGCTCATTTAAATGCCCAGCATCTCTCCCGTTGTTTAGCTATGTGGGATTTTGCCTAGGGGCCTTCTCACCCCCCTTCCGGGACTCAGCGTCCTCGCTGAGGTTTGTCCCACCATCCAAAACCCACGTGGAGTCGCTCTGATACCAAATTTCACGGCCCAGCCCACTATTTGATATCAGAGCGACTCCACGTGGGTTTGAGATGGTGGGCCAAACCACAGCGAGGACGCTGAATCCCAAAAGGGGGGGTGAGATTGTTTCTAGGCAAAATCCTACATCGCTAAACAACGGGTATGATGCTGGGCTTTCAAATGAGCGAGTAGCAACCCCTTGTGACGCGTTTTAAAGACATAAGGCCCTCGGGCCAAAGTGGACAATATCAAAAGTGGGCTGGGCCATTACATTTGGTATCAGAGCGACTCCACGTGGGTTTGGGATGGAGGTGCAAATCTCAGCGAGGACGCTGAGTCCCGAAAGGGGGGTGAGAAGGCCCCTAGGCGAAATCCCACATCGCTAAACAACGGGAGAGATGCTGGGCATTTAAATGAGCGAGTAGCAACCTCTTTTGACGCGTTTTAAAGCCGTGAGCCCTCGGGCCAAAGCGGACAATATCACAAGTAGGCTGGGCCCTGACATTTGGTATCAGAGCTAGTGTGAGAGGTAGCCACACGTTGTGACGCGTTTTAAAGCCTTGAGCCCTCGGGCCAAAGCGGACAATATCACATGTGGGTTGGGCCATGACATTTGGTATCAGAGCGACTCCACGTTGGTTTGGGATGGTGGGTCAAACCTCAGCGAGGATGCTGAGTCCTGAAAGGGGGGGTGAGAAGGCCCCTAGGCGAAATCCCACATCGCTAAACAACGGGGGAGATGCTGGACATTTAAATGAGCGAGTAGCAATCCCTAGTGACGCGTTTTAAAGCCGTGAGGCCTCGGGTCAATGAGGACAATATCACAAGTGGGCTGGGCCGTGACAAAATCACACATCATAAGTGTAGTGCGGAAAAAATAGCGTTGGTCCTCGGGTTATGTGCACCTTCAATTTAGTTGGATCAACCATCAAGACCTCCATTATCATTTAACATATCTTTTAGTGTCAAAATTGCATCATAAAAATTCATAAACATTTAAAATAAATATTTTAACATATAAAACAGAATTCAGAGCACTGCCATGACGTTTACTATTTTTTAGGTATAAAATGATCGTTTTACCCCTAGACGTAAAATTCCTCGAATTTGACTTTTTCTTACTTTCATTGACCCTAGGCTATCTCAAATAATTATTTAAGCTTAAATTAAATTTACCACAATTTTATTTAGCATAAATTCTTAACTTTCTAATTATTCTTTAGTTATTATTTCAAGAAGCGTTTAATTCTCGAATTAATTCAAAATTTAATATTAAATTTCGAAATTCAAAACTTAGACTTTTATATTTAATTAGCCCTCGTGAACCTTGATTCGACCCCCGTGGAAACATGTTTCAAACCCTTAGCCATTAAACCCAAACTTTCGAACCCTATACAAACCCCTCGAGCCAACTCATGATTTCCACGAGCCACACCTGAACCACTTGGAGCCATCTTTGGACCAGACATCCCCTGGACTCCTAGGACTTGACCCTATCCAAAACCAAAGCGACCTCTAACAGAAACAAGCTGCGACCGAGCCTCCTACATGCACTAGGACTCTTGCAACTCGCCTTTGACGCTAACCACCGAGCCAGCCCCAAGCCCCGTTCTCGGGTCCTAGCATGGCTAGGACTCTTTTCCCGACCCAGCCATGACCCAGCCTAGCCCTGGTCGCACCCATGCCAAGCCATGCAAGGTTTAACCCCTTAAACCCGAACCTTAGCACTTAACATGCAGATTTCGGTTCCAGCCTGTTCATCTTCCGTGTGCAGCATATCTAGTGCATGATAGGGCACTTTAATCGTGTAAAAACATTGCCCTTTTAATCCAATAACATGGCAGCCCCTTTATGAACACTAATCATGTTTTGGATAAAAAACACACTTTCAAATGCATGTTTTGCATAAAAACAAAAATCATAGAAGGTAACTTTGTTGGAAACTAAATTCCGGCGTTTGACAAAATATGAATCAACTGAAAATACGAACCAACTGATCGAGTAAACTGAACTCAGCAACTGGACTAATAACTGAAATCAACTGACTGATCAGTTGGAAACTGATCAGTCGATATATTCAGCCGTATGCTAAGCACCCTTCAACTGAACATATCTCGGGAAAGAACAATCGACCGTCAAGAGACATAGAAGATTGCAACGCCGCACTTCAATCAATACAGCTTAGAAAAACGCATTTCGGCAAAAGCAATTAAGACGCCGCATCACAATAAATGAAGCAAACAATGTCCAAGGAATAATCAACGGATACAAAGATTCAAATTCAACTCAAGTTACCGTTGGAGAAAAGAAGCTTATAAATATGACAGAAGAACAGCTGAAGAAAGTGAGTCAACACTATTCAAAAACTTGCTGTCATTCTGTCAAAATCTCAACTCAATCTTACTTGATATATTCGTAGCAGTTAAGGCTACAATTTGAGCTCATTAGCAAGTTGTAATAATCGTTGAAATTCGATAGTGCTAAGATCAGTTACGCACTGAGAACATCATGTTAAACTAAGAGTTTCAGATTTTGGCAGTGTTAAGTCCAAACTGAAGTGGGTCAGTACAATTCTTGTATTTGATCAAAGTCTTTTAGTGGATATCCTATCCTTGAGATAGAAGGGGTGACATAAGAGTAATTAAATTCTCCGAACATCCAGAAACAACCCTTGCCTACTTTATTTCAGTTTCGTATTCTATCTTTCAGTCAGTTATTTTCCGCAACTACTTTAGTTTAACTGATTGTCATTGACCAACAAGATTCCGAGAATCAGTTTGTCACCAAACTGAACTCAAAATTCGAGAAGATCAGTTTTAATTGTGAGTGTTTATTCAACCCCCTGTAGAACCCGTAATTAGACTACGTACGAGCCATGCATAATTCTAGTATTTAAATGATTTTGTTGCTTGAGTATTTAAAGTTAATTATTTTATTATTTCATGCAGTAGTTTGATTTTTTTAGTTATTTCAGTGAGGCCGGACTGGAGTTGGAGCTTTGAGATAGAATTTAAGATTCGATAAATATTTCCAGACTTTATTTTAGCTAGCAAGTAAGTTAATTTAAGTTAATAAGGAGGTTCGAGGATTTAATTTAATTACTTGAGGTGAGTAGAAAATAAATTCATTTAAGTTCCTTAATTAAGGGGTTAGTTCACTGAATTATTTAAAGGATTAGTGAGGCTTTTAAGGGTTATTAATTTACTAGATAATCAACATTTCTCCTCCATTTATTAGTGAATTTTTGGCCCCCCTTAGTTGCTAGATTATCCCTTGCCAACTCAACACATTTGACCCTTTCTTTGTTATTTAATAAGTAGGATAATTCTTCAATCTTTTTAGCACCATTTAATTAACCAATTATTATTATCCTAGTCTAGTTAGCATGAAGGATAATCGGCCAACCCATCCAATCCCTCCAACAATTCATTTGATAGCAAACAACATTTCAAAATTCAAATAATGGTAGACTTGGTCACCCTTTGTATCCCTTTATTATGGGATCTCCCCTCACTCCCCTAACAATTTAATTCCTCTTCCTCCCCACCGAAATCAGCAGCCATTTCAGATTAAAAATCGTGAGCACCATAGCCTAGAACAAGAGTGAAAGTCGAGAGCAAGAAAAGAAAAAGAAAGAAGCGCTCCACCTCCTCCGCGCCGAGTCGTCGTATTCTTCCGTTTTTCATTCAAACGAAAACCAAGGCATGTTTAGATTCTTTCAAACCTCAATCAAGTCCTATTATCATTATTTTTACATTACATGATCATCATTTCCATGCAAAAACCGAAACACACCAAGAATTTTCAGAAAAATATAACATGCAGATTTTTTTGGTTCTACCATGCTTCACGATTGGTATGTTTTGTTTCGATTTCAGGGATGGCCCGTTCCAGGGGCTCGAAGCTGCATATGAACATGTACTAGGACATGTTAGGGTCATGATAGAACGTTGGTTCCAGCCCCATACACACTAGAATTTGTCAATGACAGCACATCCCCCATGAGTGTCATATTGAGCTTCAAAAATTCTGTTTTGAGGTCAAGGGAAAGGATCTGATCTTGGCTGCCCTAAGGGCCTATAGCCATGGTTAGATCACTCCCCTATCATGTCTAAGACGTGACTAAGTCTCCCTTTATGTGGCTCGGTCCATGGTTCATCGGTTTTTAAATCAAATGCAAGAACAGCCCCCTCCCCTCTCGACCCCCCTCGGTTTTGACAGCATGTATGAGTTCGGCTTTGGTTGGGTTGGTATGGATCTTGGTTGGCCTATGGCCCTTAGCCACGGTTCATACCATGCCCCTAGATGTCTAGATCATGCCATGGTCAATCAATGGCCACTTGAACGAGTCGAGACAGCAAGCAAAGCAAAGCACCCCTCATGCGCGCAAAGGTGCTCTCGGGTGTAACTTTTCTGATGTTGCTGGAATAATTCGAATTGTGGCTGGCCTAGGGCCCTTAGCCATGGTTCAAATAATTCCTTGGGATGTTGGTAAGAGTCTCTGGTCGGTGGTTCACGCCCCAATGGCCGGTAGTCTCGAAAACAACACAAGATACGCGATGGTACAGCTGCTGGAAATTTACAGCAAGTTGCTGTGTTGGTTCGGAGGCTCGTTTGAGTTCATGGTTGGCTTTTACCCTATGGCCTTGGACTGGACAGTGCCTTATCAAGTTTGTAAGGTCGTTTTTTTGACCGTTTGTGATTCGGATCATTTTTGAGGTCGTACGAGAATTTACGGTGCAATGTGCCAAATTGACTCTCGAAAGAGCGTTTCTTGTTTTGGCCTCCATTTCACCTAGATTTCGACCCTCATCATTTTAAGAGCATTAGTTCATAATTTTAAGCGTATTTTAATTATGACTATACGTCGGTTCAGTGTTGGTTCGGGTTGGTTCGGAGTCATGATTAAATACGAAGTCGTTAGACGTAATTGTCGCATTTTCAAACTTAATTGCATAGTTTGGTCAAGTATAAGCTATTGCATATTTTTCATGGCATATTTAGGTTGCAGCGAGCCTAGGAACGATCCAATCCAGTTGGTAAAATATACAGGATATTTTCATTATGCCATTTAATTATATTACGTGCATGAAAATAGAAAATACTTATTTTTGAGATTTATGCGATTTTGCTTGTGGTCAATTCACTATTATGGGAGCATTATTATATACGGTCGCCAGTGACCGATCAGTTCAGTTTGGTACCACCCGGTCGTCAGTGACCGGTCAGCTCAGTTCAGTTTGATACTCCCCGGTAGCCAGTTACCGATCAGTTCAGTTCAGTGCAGGGGCCACAGGCGTCGACCATAATCTCAACAGAAAATTTTTATCAGTTATTTCAGTACAGGGCTCCAAAGAGCAAACATTTTCACTATGATTTTCAGTTCAGTTATGCACGTATTATAATTGCTCAGTACAAGTTATTTTAAGTATGCCTCATGACATGATATTTTATCCATGCAAATTATATTTTCTTTTTACCTACGATATTTGCATGCTGAGTCTTTAGGCTCACTAGACTTGATTGTTGTAGGTACTGATGAGGCCAGGGCCGAGGGCGGGGACCAGTGAGCCAGCTTGGGTCGGCAGTAGTGGCACCCGAGGACCTCAGTTTCAGCACATGTCATTTTATGCTCAAACATTTTTACCAGTTGTTGGACATTCTTTGAATTGTTATTTTTGGCAAAATTTATTTTCTTCCGCTGCTATAATTTTTTTTAACATTGAACTTGATTCATCAGTTGATTTTATGGATGAAGCGCTCCATTTATTTTGAAAGAAAAATTTTTAATTTTCCGCAAATTTTCAAAGCAAGGATTTTCGGGCTTCCACAGTTGGTATCAGAGCGGTGGTTCTGTATAGGGTTACACTACTACTGACCACGAGAAGCTCACGAAGCCACGCCTTCGGTCTGTAAGTTTTACAGTTCAACATTTTATTTATAGCATGAATTATTTTAACAGCATGCTTCCCTGAAATAATTTCGACCAGATTTTCAGCATTTCAGTGTTCATTTAAAATAAATTATGGAATTATGCATGTTAGTTACGTATGGGTTATGTTGGAACAGTATGCCCCCTAGACGTCAAGTAGGACGCCCGAGAGGTAGTGGCGAGCACCGTCGCGAGGACGATGACGATCAGCGACAAGAGAGGCAGAAACCTCCTCCTCCTCCTCCACCTCCACCACCGCCCCCACCTGACATGAGTGCCCAGATGCTAGCTGGGATGACACAGTTCTTCGCACAGTTTGCGGGGAACAATGCGGTGGTGACTAGGCCGACAGGGCCAGAGGCTGTTTACGAGCGATTCATTAAGATGCATCCAAAGGAGTTTTTTGGGACGTCTGACCCCATGATTGCCGAGGGATGGATCAAATCCCTCGAGGTTATCTTCGAGTTCATGGAGCTGGGAGATGCAGGGCCCGAAAATCCTTGCTTTGAAAATTTGCGGAAAATTAAAAATTTTTCTTTTAAAATAAATGGAGTGCCTCATCTATTAAATCAACTGATGAATCAAGTTCAATGTTAAAAAAAATTATAGCAGCGGAAGAAAATAATGTTTGCCAAAAATAACAATTCAAAGAATGTCCAACAACTGGTAAAAATGTTTGAGCAGAAAATGACTTGTGCTGAAACTGAGGTCCTCGGGTGCCACTACTGCCGACCCAACCTGGCTCTGATACCACTTGTAACGTCCCCGAACCACACCGTACTAAGAGAGAACCTGGCTCTAATACCAGGGTGCGATCATACCAGCACTAATGCATCGTTTCCCATCAGAACTCCGAAGTTAAGCGTAACGCCCCAGATTCGACGACTGTCCTCACTGTATCAAGACGAGTCTTTCCAGCGTGCTTATGTCCTCACTCACACGCACCCTGGGAAACTTCCAAGGAGGTCACCCATCCCAAAATTGCCCCAAATCAAGCACGCTTAACTTTGGAGTTCTTATGTGATGAGCTACCGAAAAGAAGATGCACCTTCGTGATATGAGTAGTACAAATCAAATCTTTTAAGCCCTCTTCAACTGTACAGACCATTACATTGAACAGTCTCGGAATCCCTCTCATTCCCGTGTGGGTCGGTTCATTCATGTTCCCTCCACCTAGAAGCCTGCCAGGAGCCGCTCATTGTCCGTGCAACTGATGGCACCGGCGATCACCCCCCGCCCTCTTCGGCCCCGGGCCTCACATGAACTTTATTTTCTTCCGCTGCTATAATTTTTTTACATTGAACTTGATTCATCAGTTGATTTTATGGATGAGGCGCTCCATTTATTTTAAAAGAAAAATTAAAAGGCCTGAAAATCCTTGCTTTGAAAATTTGCAGAAAATTAAAAATTTTTCTTTTAAAATAAATGGAGCGCCTCATCCATAAAATCAACTGATAAATCAAGTTCAATATAAAAAAATTATAGCAGCGGAAGAAAATAAAGTTTGCCAAAAATAACAATTCAAAGAATGTCCAACAACTGGTAAAAATGTTTGAGCATAAAATGACATGTGCTGAAACTGAGGTCTTTGGGTGCCACTACTTCCGACCCAAGCTGGCTCACTGGTCCCCGCCCTCGGCCCTGGCCTCATCAGTACCTACAACAATCAAGTCTAGTGAGCCTAAAGACTCAGCATGCAAATATCGTAGGTAACGAGAAAATGTAATTTGCATGGATAAAATATCAGGTCATGAGGCATACTTAAAATAACTTGTAATGAGTAATTATAATACGTGCATAACTGAACTGAAAATCATAGTGAAAATGTTTGCTCCTTGGAGCCCTGTACTGAAATAACTGATAAAAATTTTCTGTTGAGATTATGGTCTACGCCTGTGGCCCCTGCACTGAACTGAACTGATCGGTAACTGGCTACCCGGGAGTATCAAACTGAACTGAGCTGACCGGTCACTGGCGACTGGGTGGTACCAAACTGAACTGATCGGTCACTGGCGACCTATATAATAATGCTCCAATAATAGTGAATTGACCACAAGCAATATCTCATAAATCTCAAAAATAAGTATTTTCTATTTTCATGCACGTAATATAATTAAATGGCATAATGAAAATATCCTGTATATTTTACCAACTGGATTGGATCTCTCCCAGGCTCGCTGCAACCTAAATATGCCATGAAAAATATGCAATAGCTTATACTTGACCAAACTATGCAATTAAGTTTGAAAATGCGACAATTACGTCTAACGACTTCGTATTTAATCATGACTCCGAACCAACCCAAACCAACACTGAACCAACGTATAGTCATGATTAAAATACGCTTAAAATTATGAACTAATTCTCCTAAAATGATGAGGGTCGAAATCTAGGTGAAATGGAGGCCAAAACAAGAAACGCTCTTTCGAGAGTCAATTTGGCACATCGCACCGTAAATTCTCGTACGACCTCAAAAATGATCCGAATCACGAACGGTCAAAAACACGACCTTCCTAACTCGATGAGGCACTGTTCAGTCCAAGGCCATAGGCTAAAAGCCGACCAAGAACTCAAACGAGCCTCCGAACCAACACAGCAACTTGCTGTAAATTTCCAGCAGCTGTACCATCGCGTATCTTGTGTTGGCAAACTTTATTTTCTTCCGCTGCTATAATTTTTTTTAACATTGAACTTGATTTATCAGTTGATTTTATGGATGAGGCGCTCCATTTATTTTTAAAGAAAAATTTTTAATTTTCCGCAAATTTTCAAAGCAAGGATTTTCGGGCCTCCACAGTTGGTATCAGAGCGGTGGTTCTGTATAGGGTTACACTACTACTGACCACGAGAAGCTCACGAAGCCACGCCTTCGGTCTGTAAGTTTTACAGTTCAGCATTTTATTTATAGCATGAATTATTTTAACAGCATGCTTCCATGAAATAATTTCGACCAGATTTTCAGCATTTCAGTATTCATTTAAAATAAATTATGGAATTATGCATGTTAGTTACGTATGGGTTATGTTGGAACAGTATGCCCCCTAGACGTCAAGTAGGACGCCCGAGAGGTAGTGGCGAGCACCGTCGCGAGTACGATGACGATCAGAGACAAGAGAGGTAGACACCTCCTCCTCCTCCTCCACCTCCACCACCGCCCCCACCTGACATGAGTGCCTAGATGCTAGCTGGGATGACACAGTTCTTCGCACAGTTTGCGGGAAACAATGCGGTGGTGACTAGGCCGACAGGGCCAGAGGCTGTTTACGAGCGATTCATGAAGATGCGTCCAAAGGAGTTTTTTGGGACGTCTGACCCCATGATTGCCGAGGGATGGATCAAATCCCTCGAGGTTATCTTCGAGTTCATGGTGCTGGGAGATGCAGACAGAGTCCGTTGTGCCACCTATCTGTTCAGTGGAGATGCCCACTTATGGTGGGAAGGAGCGTCAGTAGCCCTGACCTTGGCTACACTTTCATGGACACGCTTCACGGAGGTTTTCTACTCCAAATATTTTGTTGAGGAAGTTCGCACCAGGTTGGCCGCTGAGTTCATGAGCCCGAGACAGAGAGACATGACGGTTACGGAGTTCATCCGTAAGTTCGAGAGGGGCTGTCATTTTGTGCCCCTGATAGCGAATGATGCTGTTCTCCAGAGAAGAATTTGATGATTGGAAAATCAGAATGCAGGCTCATTTGGCTGCACAAGATGATGACATGTGGTATGTCATAACTGATGGACCCATGAAGATTGTAAAAGCAAATACAGCAGTTGCCATAACAGAAGGGGCACCACAAAGAATAGAAAAGCCTAGAGATGAATGGACAACTGAAGACAAAAGAAAAGCAAATCTTGACAATGTGGCTAAAGACATTCTGTACAAAACGCTGGACAAAATAACTTTCAGCAAAATAAAGATGTGTAAAACAGCCAAAGAAATTTGGGAGAAGCTGATTCAGCTGTGTGAAGGAAATGATCAAACCAAGGAAAATAAACTTTCTGTTTCTATGCAAAAGTTTGATAACATCAAAATGAAAGCAGGAGAATCGATGCACGAGTATGATGAAAGAGTAAGCAGTGTCATCAATGAGTTAAATGCACTTGGAAAAGTGTATACTAACAAAGAGATTGCACTAAAGATAATGAGAGGTCTTCCCAGGGAATGGGATGTCAAAACCATGGCAATGAGGGAGTCCAAAATCTAAACCAGATTGAACTTCATGATTTATTTGCTGATTTAAAGGCTTATGAGTTCGAGCTGCAGACCAGAGAAGGAGAACCATCCACCCCTGCAGCCACAACTGCTCTAACTGCTGTCAGAACTGAACAAATCAGTTCAGTCGAAAAATCTTCTGATCAGTTGAGTAATGATGCTATGTCATTATTCATCAAAAAATTCGGAAGGTTCATGAGAAAGAATCAAGGGAACTTCCAGAAGCCATACCAAAGGAACAATTCCAAAGATGAACCAAATGCCTGCTATAACTGTGGCAAATCAGGTCACTTCATTGTTGATTGTCCTAAACCCAAGAAGGACAGTCAAGGCTCAACTGACAGAAGAAAGAAATCATATGAACGCAAAAGAAGATCCAAGGAAGATAAGAAGGTCTTCAGAAAGAAACATGAGGTACTCTTAGCTGAAGAAAACAAATCTAAATGGGCAGAAACTGACAGCGAAGAGTCGGAACCAGAAAGCTCATGCAGTTCAAGTGATGATGAGGAAGTAAAGTGCATGATGGCTAATGATGCAGCAGAAGAATCATCTAGCCAACAGATATTTGATTTCAGCTCAACTGATTTCACATGAGAAGAACTCATTCTAACACTACATGACATGGTAAATGAGTATCAAAAGCTTGCATCATCATTTGAAGAAATCAAAGCAAAGCAAACTGATCCTACAGACAATAAAACCAAAACTGATGAATCAGTCGATGGGTTGAGTCTAAAAAGGGAAATTGCTGAGTTTAAAGCAGAAAGAAACAAAAATTAGGAATTAATCCAGAAGTTAATTCTTGAAAATTCAAAACAAACTGAGCTCATTCAGTCTTGGAACAAGTCATCTACTGCACTGAATGAGATGCAGAACTCCCAAAAATCAGTAACTGATAAAACTGGTTTGGGGTTCTGTAACCAAGATGAAATGTCAACCAATGATACTCAACCAAAACTGAATATGGGCAAAGGGAAATACATTCACTTTGTCAAATCAGTTATGGTACAAGAACAATCAGAGCCAAGTAAACTGGTTGAAAAGCCAACTGAAAGTATGAACAAGGGCAAAAGATATGGTATTGGTTATAGTCAAAAATTCTCAACTGATTCACAAAGTCAGTCATCAAAGAGATTTTACAAAAACTATTCGAATGGCTATTCCAATTACTATAACTGCAAGCCAGTTCAGAAGAGATATAGACTGAACAATCAGTTGAATAGAGCTAAAACACATATTGTATCATTCGTACACCACACAAGCACACAAAAGCCGAGAAAAATCATTTGGAATACAGCTACTGGAAAGCCTGTTAGACTAATCCAAGTATGGGTTCCTAAAGGACTAATCAGTTCAGGACCCAAATAGATATGGAAACCAAATTATATTATGTGTGTGACTGCAGGTAACAGGTACAAACAAGAACTCAATATGGTATTTGGACAGTGGATGTTCGCGACATATGACAGGAGATGCAAGTGTGCTATCTCAACTGATCAAATACAGTGGTCCAATTATCAGTTTGGGGACAATTCCAAAGGTAGAACTGTGGGTAAGGGTAAGCTTATCCATGGTAACTTTACTTTTAAAGATGTTCTATTAGTAGAAAACCTGAAGTATAACTTGATCAGCATCAGTCAGTTATGCGACAGTGGATACTCAGTACATTTTGACAAAAAATCATGTTCAGTCAAAACTTTAACTGATGAAATCATACTAACTTGCAAACGTTATGGAAACACATATAAAATCATTTGGAATGATCAAACTTATGCACCAGTTTGTTTTATTGCTTCCAAATCATCTAAAAACTGGTTGTGGCACAAGAGACTAAGTCATCTAAACTTTAAATCCATTGCCTATCTGAGTAAACATGAACTTGTAACTGGTTTGCCCAAAATAGATTTTTCAAAAGAAAAACTTTGCTCAGCATGTCATTATGGTAAACAAGTACGATCTTCTTTTAAAAACAAGGGTTGTAAATCTTTTTCCCGATGCTTAGAACTGTTGCACATGGATCTCTTTGGTCCTATATCAGTCATGAGTTTAGGGGGAATGAAATACACCTTGGTAGTCGTGGATGATTTTAAAGATTTACTTGGGTTATTTTTCTCAAATCTAAAGACCATACTGCTTAACAACTGATAAAGCTCTTCAAAAGACTTTTAAATGAAAAATCAGTTGGAATTGAACGAATCAGATCAGATCGAAGAACTGAATTCATCAATCAAACTCTTTCAAATTTTCTAGAGAATGCTGGAATTAAGCATGAGCTCTCAGCAGCCAGAACTCCTCAGCAAAATGGTGTAGCTGAGAGAAGAAATCGGACCCTTAAAGAAGCTGCTAGAACAATGCTTGCTGATTCTGGTATTTCTCAAAGGTTTTGGGCAGAGCAGTAAACACTGCGTGTTATACTCAGAACATATCAATGATTAATAAGAATCATATGAAAACACCATATGAGATCTGACATGGAAGAAAAAGTATAATTACTTATTTCAAAATATTCGGTTGCAGATTTTTTATCCTTGATGATGGTAAAAATTATTTAAAAGCGTTTGATGCTAAATCTGCAGAGGGGATATTTCTTGGATACTCATCAGTTAGTATAGCTTATAGAGTCTTCAATAAGAAAACCCTAAATGTTGAAGAATCAGCTCATGTTGATTTCGATGAAACTGAACTAACTAATAAGCTAACTGATCAAGTTGAGCTAGTTGATCGATTAACAGATATCAGTTTGGAGGATGATGATAAAAAAGACAATCATATTAATCAAAACAATCTCCAAACACCCGAACCAGAAGTGTCAGATCAATCAGCTGAACCAGAAGCCATTCCTAATGATAAGTTGATAGAGCATAATGATAACATTCAAATACCAGTTGACGAAGCACCAACTGAGACTGAAAACTGTGTTCAGTTACCAACTGAAGAAATTGCTGATACAACAAATACTGAGTACAGATGGAGAAAATCACATCCACCTGAGCTGGTAATTGGAAATCCATCTGATCCAGTAAGAACTCGCAATCAAATTCTAAATTTATTTATCCATTCAGCTTTCGTATCACAACTAGAACCAAAGAAAACTGATGAGGCTCTTGCTGATCCTAACTAGGTAAATGTAATGCAAGAAGAGCTAAATCAGTTCACTCATAACAATGTCTAGAACTTAGTTCCAAGACCAGTTTCAAAAACTGTTAAGGTACAAAATGGGTGTACAAGAATAAACTGAACGAGGATGGTTCAGTTGTGCGCAATAAAGCGAGACTAGTAGCACAAGGATATAGGCAAGAGGAAGGAATTGACTATGATGAGACATATGCTCCAGTTGCAAGACTGGAAGCAATCAGAATGTTTTTTGCTTATGCATCATACAAGAACTTCAAAGTCTATCAAATGGATGTCAAAAGTGCATTCCTAAATGGCCAGCTACAAGAGAAAGTATATGTTGAACAACCCCCAGGTTTTGTAAATCACAACTTTCCTGATCATGTATATCATTTGAACAAAGCCTTATATGGTCTTAAACAAGCTCCTAGAGCTTGGTACGAAACTCTTTCAAAATTCCTAACTGATCATGATTTTTCTGTTGAATCAGTTGATAAGACCTTGTTCAAATTTGCTAAGAATGATCACATTTTATTAGTTCAAATTTATGTTGATGATATCATATTTGGGTCAACTAACCCCAAATTATGCGAGAAATTTGCTAAGCTAATGCAGGATAAGTTTGAAATGAGCATGATGGGTGAACTGACATTCTTTCTTGGACTACAAGTGAAGCAACTGAAAACTGGTACATTCATCAGTCAGACTAAATATACAAAGGAGCTGCTAAAGAAATTTGGCATGGAATCATGTTCAGCTGCAAATACTCCCATGAGCTCATCAGTAAAATTGGACACTGATCAAGGGGGAATATCAGTTGAGGCGACACTATATCGAGGTTTAATAGGTTCATTGTTATACCTAACTGCCAGTCACCCTGATATTGTATTTGCTGTGTGTATGTGTGCTAGATTTCAAGCAAATCCTAAGCAATCACATTTCTCAGCTGCTAAAAGAATTTTAAAATACCTTAAGGGTACACAAAATGTTGGGTTATGGTACTCTAATGACTCTACTTTCAATTTAGTTTGATATTCAGATGCAGATTATGCAGGATGTAAGCTTGATCGTAAAAATACAAGTGGATCTTGTCAGTTTCTAGGAGAAAGGCTGATCTCTTGGTTCAGCAAGAAGCAGACATCTATAGCTACCTCAACAACTGAAGCAGAATACCTTGATTCTGGTAGTTGCTGTGCACAACTGATCTGGATCCAGCAACAATTGAGAGATTATGGAGTAATTACAAATAACTCGCCCATATTTTGTGACAATACGAGTACAATTGCCATCACCTATAATCCAGTTCTTCACTGAAGGACAAAGCATATAGATGTCAGACACCATTTCATAAGAGATCATGCTTTGAAGAAAAACATCAGACTGGAGTATATATCAACTGAGCAACAAGCAGCTGACATCTTCACCAAACCATTACCCGAGACTAAGTTTTCTTACTTTCGCAATATTCTTGGTTTAATTGATCTGTCTTAAAATTATTACTAATGTTGCTTTACTAATAGAATTATCTGCAGAAAATAAGAACACAACAAATTGAAAATAATACTTTATTAAGAATACCATCGATCCCAGTGTATAGAAGATATCATAGAACCAACTGAATCCTGCCATTCTCTAATCCAATCATTCAACTCATAAATTTGGATTCTAGAAAATGACCTAGTTGTAGAAATCTTCTCAACCACATGCCATTCCTTCTATAACATTGCTTCTAACAGACATTTGTCATCAATCAGATCTGTAACATGCCTAACTTTAGAACGATCAATGTATTTTCTTGCTGTTGCTGCTTGAGCACGAGTAGGAACAACACCACTACTACTTACCCTCTGCAAATCATGAATCTTGAACCATGTTTACATCCTTTTCATCAAGACATATTCTTCCATTGTCTTCTTCAATTCTTCTAAATAAGAACTTAATTGCTCATTAACTTGAATATGCGAACTACTGCATGCATCAGAGTTACTTGAATCTGACATATTGAACTGTTATTATCTCACATTCTATCATCTTATTTAAAGACAGATGAAATTTAAATGTTGAAGAAACTGAAGAGACTCAAATCAACCGAAGCGTCTCTCTCATTTACCGATGCTTCTTAACTATCAGTTGTTCATTATCAACTGATATCAGTTTGACATTTATTACTTAACGCTTAACCAATCATCAGTTCATCTGTTTATGATCGTAATTCATATATAATAACTAATGAAACTTATTATTTGCAGGAAAAAGAAAAAACAAACCAAAATAAATGTTTAGTCAACCATAAATATTTGCTTGGATTACATTTTCATATTTTTCCTCTATATCATCTATCCACATTCTCAACCAAACGGATAGAGATGAGGAAGATGTCTGGAGAAAGCTGTGTGAAGAAGCTATGCGATTGAGGATCTCCAGTTCCTTTCGAAGCATCAGCTGATAGATATGACCATCCTTGAAGATGTTTACCCACAGAGCTATATTCAAGTGCTCCCGCACTTCTCTCAACTCTGCCATCAGTTCGGGAGTGGTAGCCTCTGCAGAATTATACAGGAACGCAAGCTCCTGTAACTTTTCCCAGTAGGGAAGACTCTTGTAGAAGACTTCGTCTTCTATAACAGCTTTCCTAGCTTCCAAAGAAAATGGCGAAGCACTCGAGCTACTCGCATCCGCCATTCTTTCGTCTTGAATATTTTCACCAATATAACTGAAACTAACCGTGTTACTTCTATTTATAACAGAATATCAAGGAAGCTGAAGGGTCGTCAACGTTTCAGCAAACGATAATCTTTCTGACCTTTAAATTTATTCGCTTTAATTATTTTATGCACTAATTAAGGAGGAATAATGGTTTTAAAAGGTTAACTAAGAAGACAAATATTAGTAAACTCTCAACTGAAAGGACACAGTCTTACAACTGATCATTCAGTTGGGTATTTCACTAATCTTCTCATATAAGTTAACTAATTAAAACATATTATATTCCAAATCAAATGATATGACTGTCTATTATCTAATGATGAATCTCATTTTGAAAACGTGGAAGTATTTGAACCGTTTAAATTGTACACACGCTTACAGCACACGAACACACGTTTTTATTGAAAATTTTGATGGACTGACACGTGTCCAGAATCTAAACAGTCACATACATATAAATAATTTCCCGCTTCAATTCAGCTTTCTTTCTTACGCGTACATCATCTCTAAGAGCAAACTCATACACTCAGAGCTTGTATTTCGCAAAATTTAAGGTTTCCTTACTCTCAGCAATGGCGAATCAAATCCCAGCTCACATGTTGAACGCTATGGCCATTGATTTTGACTCAGTTCTATCAGTTCACGAAGCTGAAATTAAGAACGTCTTTCTGAAGATTGAATCTGCTGGTCTCAGAATGTTTTTGGGACAATACTCGCAGGAGATTTACCCAAAAGAACTCCAAGACCTCTACTCAAATGGATATATCAACTCTGATGGAAACATCATTGCCACTATTAACGGTCAGTCGGTGATCATTTCTGAAGATTCTTTCGGAGAAATCTTTTCATTACCCTCTGATGGATTAGTACACCTTGCTGATGTTAAAGCATAAGATATTGAAGAAATGCAAACTGCACTTTCTGCTGATGGACGGAAAATCAAAGTTTCCGATCCTAAGAAGGAACTGAAGCATGAGGTTCAGTTGCTGGCTGATATCGTAGCCAAAGGGCTATTGGCCAAGGCAGGATCATATGCTGCCCTGACTTTGGAGAAGTTTCAAGCTATTACGATCATTATGGCTGGAAGAAAATTCAACTAGAAGCAACTTATTTTTAGTATCTTGAAGAACATGTTTTCCTCCACCAAGCAATCCAAAGGATTTGCAGTGCCGCTAAGCTATTTGATGAAAGTCAAAGGGTTGGTGGCTGATGATTCGGAGCGATTATCTGAATTCAAAATTTTCAATGGGAAGAATATTCTGCCACCCAAGACTAAACTAGACATTTCTCCTGCTCAGTTTGTGAAAATAAAACATGAGATTGGGACTCAACAGGCGGCTCCCAAATCAGTTAAATAGGATAAGACATTGGCTCAACTGAAGACAGTTAAAAGAAAACTGATTATTAATGAATCCGATTCTGAGAAGACGCCCTCTCCAAAAATTGCCAAGAAACCAAGAACACAAAGGACAAAATTACCAACCACAGTAGAATCAATTCCTACTGAAAGACTGATATCTTCAGATGCCCAACAGCCTATCAAAGCAGTTCCTCTGAAGATTATTCGACCTGAAATCTCAGCTGGTGCAACAAAGGAAACAGTTAAAATCAAAGCTCCTTTAATCCACATCAATCGTCCTACCGTTCTAGCACCTCCTAGACCCAAAGGTATAAAGATTATAGAACAGGTGGATACTACTCGTACTGGATTGGAAATTCCACACATCCTCAGTACTAAAAAAGGCAAAGGCAAATTGATTGAAGAGCCTAGGCCATCTAATTCAATTCAAACTCATATTGACCTTGTTTGGGAACATGTTAATAATTTTGCAACATCAAAACTTAAAATCTATGATGACTAGACCATCTACAGAACTCAAATTTTTGCTAAGCAGCTGAAAAAGAAATCCCAGCTGAACAAAGTTATCAAACTGGAAGCAATTGTCCTCAAGATGGTCAAAGCTGCTACAATTGTTCAGGCTTTGGAGAGAAAAACATATTTTTTTGATCAAATTCGAGCTAAGAAGCTATCTCAACTGCTTGAGAAATTAAAGGCAAACTACATTCCCACAAATCCAACTGCCTATAATGATCGAGCTGTGATCACTCAGCTAGATACAGATCTTACTAGCTTGCAAGCTAAGATAAAAATGTGGGAAATGGATCAGGAGTTAGTTCTTCCTGAGGAAACCTCTGAAGAAGAAGAAGAAGACCCCTCCTTTCAGAATAAAAAAGCCATCCTCAGAACAAACTATTGTTACAACTGAAGAACCAGTTCAGGATGTGCCACAATCATCTGCTGTGGAACATCAGCAGTACTCTGAAACCGAGTTGAATTTTGCCAACATTGATGAAATAATTCAAGCAGTAGTGACAGAATCTATGAATAATGAAACCATTTCTGAAGAAGTTGATCACTCAACTGATCAAATCACTCAAGAGGTTTCTATCTCAACAGAAGCACCAGTTCAGCCTGCTGTTTCTGAACTAAAGGAGCAAACAGTGGTGCCTACTCAATCACCAAATCAACAGATTGCTGAAAATATGGAGGTAGTTCATGACCCTTTCACTGAAAATCTTATTCAGTAGGAAAACCCAATTGTTGATCAACATCAATCTTCATCTCCTCCAGTCCAAGTAGCAGTAACTGAAACAGATATTCCAGCACAGACTGTCTCTGAAACGATATTATCTGATAGAACCATGGTGGTCTTTGATCAAGTCTCACATGAGCCAAGAACATCTAATCAGTCACCTCCTCTTCAATCCACAGAAATGGATCTTGTTCTTGAGAAATCCAGAATATGCAGCACAATATGCAGCAGATGATTACTGAAATCAAGAAAATTCAATCCACACAATTCTCTCATACTGTCAAATTGGATTCTTCAATTGAATATGACTCCGCAAAACTGAAAGCCATTCAAGCAAACATGGACTCTCTTACCCGAACTGTACTTGAGATGAAAAATAACAGAGGTCTAGCTCAAAGTCTCTATACAACTCAGGATATAATCAGTCAACGAGTTGAGTGATTGGAAACTTCTGTTTCTAATAAAATGGAATTGATGCAGACTTGTTTACAAACTGTTGTCTCAAGTATCTCCGCAGATGTCAAAATGCTTTCCACTGACGTCCGAAAATTATCTGAGAAGATGGATTTGTTTGACAAAAAGGAGGAAAAAATCAAAGATCAAAGAGCATCTTGAAAAACAGCAGAAAACAGCAGAAGCAGTTAATCAGATTATTAGATTCAGCTGTTATTAAATCAAGATCTCTTTCAGTTCAAGAAATTCAATCTCTTATTTTATCTACAATGAGCTCAGATGTTCAGTTATTATTTACTTAGTTTTTTCAAACACCATAAAGGGGGAAATTGTTGGAAACTAAATTCCGGCGTTTGACAAAATATGAATCAACTGAAAATACGAACCAACTGATCGAGTAAACTGAACTCAGCAACTGGACTAATAACTAAAATCAACTGACTGATCAGATGGAAACTGATCAATTGATATATTCAGCCGTATGTTAAGCACCCTTCAACTGAATATATCTCGGGAAAGAACAATCAACCGTCAAGAGACAAAGAAGATTGCAACGCCGCACTTCAATCAATACAGCTTAGAAAAACGCATTTCGGCGAAAGCAATTAAGACGCCGCATCACAATAAATGAAGCAAACAATGTCCAAGGAATAATCAACAGATACAAAGATTCAAATTCATCTCAAGTTACCGTTGGAGAAAAGAAGCTTATAAATATGACAGAAGAACAGCTGAAGAAAGTGAGTCAACACTATTCAAAAGCTTGCTGTCACTCTGTCAAAATCTCAGCTCAATCTTACTTGATATATTCGTAGCAGTTAAGGCTACAATTTGAGCTCATTAGCAAGTTGGAATAATCGTTGAAAATTCGATAGTGCTAAGATCAGTTACGCACTGAGAACATCCTGTTAAACTAAGAGTTTCAGTTTTTGGCAGTGTTAAGTCAAAAACTGAAGTGGGTCAGTACAATTCTTGTATTTGATCAAAGTCTTTTAGTGGATATCTTTCCTTGAGATAGAAGGGGTGACGTAGGAGTAATTAAATTCTCCGAACATCCAGAAACAACCCTTGCCTAATTTATTTCAGTTTCGTATTCTATCTTTCAGTCAGTTATTTTCCGCAACTATTTTAGTTTAACTGATTGTCATTGACCAACAAGATTCCAAGAATCAGTTTGTTTCCAAACTGAACTAAAAATTCGAAAAGATCAGTTTTAATCGTGAGTGTTTATTCAACCCCCCTTCTAAACACTCTTGATACGTTAATCGATCATATCAAACTTGTTTTTTCATGGAAATCATATTTAAATACTTATTATGGTGTGGTGATGAGTAAAGGAAAGAATATAGCGTGCCTTTGAATTTTTATCGCTCGAAATTCCGTTGACGAAACGAAGAACGGCGACGAGAAACCTTGGGTAAATTTTCCTTGAAATTTTCAAAGCTTACCTCTTGTTGAATTTGTGTGTGTTCCGTATGATTGTGTTTAGAGAAAAGAGTCCTTGTAATTGTTTAGGGGTGAGGCAGGCGTGAATAATGATTCCATTATGGTGTGGGTTTAGTAATTTATATTTAATTAAAACACTAGTAATAGCTTAGTCTCATTAACAAGGTTGCTTAGGCCCAATAAGAACATTAGTACTTTAATAAAATATTTCATTTAGTGAATTTTGTGAAATTATTAGTCGGGTTGTCAAAACGTTCGTATTTTTATTGAAAATTGAATACCGATATAATTTTTGTCCCGGCGTATAAAATCACCTCAAAACTCCTTATTTTTAAAAATAATAAAAAGTATCAACCTTAATTTAAATAATTAATAACAATTATTTAATAAAAACATTTTTCATTTTTCTGCACTCGGTCTCCGTTCCTCGATCGCAAATCGAATAACCTTTAAAAATACATTTAAATGCATCTAAGTGAAAAACTACTTAAAAATCATATAAACGTATCCCACATAATTAATTTAAGCAATTAAAACAATATAATTAGCTATTAATTATTTTTCCTAGATTTTCATGCAGTTGGATTACATCATCTTAATTTTGGACCTTACAGTATTTTTAACGGTTAATCGAGTTGCGATCGAGGAACGGAGACCGATGGCCGAAAAATGAAAAATATTTTTATTAAATAATTATTTTTTATTATTTAAAATAAGGTTGATGCATGTGTTATGATATTTTTAAGAATAAGGAGTTTTGAGGTGATTTTATACGCCGAGACGTAATTGTTAACCCTATTCGATTTTCGACTAAAATATGAATTTTTCGAGAACTCGGCTAATATTTTCACTAACTTTCCTAAATGAAATATTTTAAATATGCACCAATGAGTTTATTGGACCTATTATAATAGACTAATAGGTTCTAGCTTGCACACATGTTTATTTTTCAACAAAGAGCCTACAAATCCTACCCCAAACCATTCAAAACTCACGCCTCACATACCTCACAGACACAAATACTCCCCTCCCGTCAAAACACACGCAGACATGTAATTTCATAAAAAAGAAAGCCTCGGTTTTCGAAGTAATTAAGCAAGGGTCCTCCATTCGTCACCGTTCGTCGCATCTCAACGTATTTTCATGCGTAATATATGCAAAGTGTAAGGTCCAAAATTAAGACGACGTAATTCGACTGCATGCGAATCTAGGAAATAAGAAAAAATGAGTAATTAATTGATTTAATTGCTCATTAATTGTGTGACATATTTGTTTATATGCTAAAGGAGATCTTTATTGTCATCATGCATAAAATGGTATTTTAGGAATATTCAAGAGACGATCGAGGAACGGGGACCGAGGGCTGAAGAAAATGTAAAATATTTTTATTAAATAATTATTTTTAATTATTTGAAAATAAGGTTGATGCTTTTTAGTATTTTTGAAAATAAAGGGTTTTGAGGTGATTTTATACGCCGGGACGTAAATTTTATCGGTGTTGGTTCTTCAACTAAAATACGAACTTTTTGGCAACCCGGCTAATAAATTCACATGTTTAATTAATCAAAACTTTGGTTAAAATTTTATTAATTCTAATTAAAGCTAATGGGCTTGAATTTTGTGGCTTAATAGGCCTAAAGCCTACTTAGTTAATGAATTAGTATTTAAAGTGTTAATTAAATCAAAACCCTATTCTACTTCATGATCATAATCGGCCACCAACTCTCAATAATCTGAAACTCTCCACCACACACACACAACCTCACGGCACTTCACTCAATTTGGAGAGGATTTCGAAAAGGCAAGCAAGATCAAGCCATCGTCGCGTCCCGTTCGTCGTCCTCAACGTATATTCGAGCGTACACTACGCAAAGGCACACCTTAATCTCCTTTTCTCATCCATCATATCATATAACTCTTTAAATATTGGATGCATGAAAATTATATAGAAAGTTTCTGAAATTTCCGGATTTATGCACTATTGTATGTTGAACTCATGACTTTGAATCTCACAAATTGTTTAATGCATGTAGGGGGCTGCCATGATGTTATGACATGATCAAGAGATGTTTTTACATGAATTTAGAAGGTCCTAGACCCACGTTAATTGCTGCACACACAAGCTGTACACAGAAAATCGGTTTTTGCTGTCAAGAAGCTTGAGGGGTTCGGTGTTCTTGTTTTAATTGGAGGGCTGGCCTGGGCTGGGGCTCACGGCTAGCCTAGGGTCTGATGGTGTCAAGGGGAGAGTCCTAGCCATGCTAGGACTCGGTCTGGAAGGGCAGGGAGGAGTCCTTGCAAGCAAGGACTCCCACCCGAGAAGCTGCACCTTGAGGTGCAGACTTCGTGCGATCAGTATAGGATAGGGGCTCGGTCCAGGGCTCCTGGGCTGGGCTAGGGTGACTCATTAGGGTCCTAGTAAGAAGCACTATGGGTTGGCTCGGGTGCTGGGTAGACGGCTAGGGCCTTAGGTGCATGAAACTAGAGTCCTAGTATGTTAAGGACTCTCGGCCAGCTATGGGTCTCATGGGAGGGCTTTGTTTTTGGGTTTTGGGGGTGGTTTCTTGGTAAATTTAGAGTCCAGTGGGTTAATTTAACATGTTGGGCACCTTTTGGCTCGACATGGTTCGGGGGTAACTCGTGAAAATCGAAAGTTGGCTCGGGGTCGAAGTTTAGGTGTCAAATAGGGTATTTAAAAAAAGAAAAAATTTAAAAACGGCTCACGGGGGTCGAGTCGGGGTCCATAAGGGCTAAAATAATATAAAAAGACTAAATTTAGAATTTAGGAATTTTATATTAAAGTTTGAGATTTTTCGGGATTAAAACACCGTCAAAATAATTAAGAGAAGATAATTGAAAAAGTCTAATATTTAAGCCAAATAAAATTATGAAAAAAATTCACGTAAGCTTAAATAATTATTCGGGACATGTTAGAGTCATGAAATCAAGAAAAAAAGTCGAAAACGTAAAATGTCGAGTCCAGGGGTAAAACGGTCTTTTTACACCTAGAAATTAGTAAAGGTCATGGCAGTGCCCTAAATGCTATTTTTATGAAAATATGATTATTTTTAAATGTATATGAATTGTTCATGATTAAATGATGATTTTTAAATGTCTAAGGGATTTTTATGATTTAAGAAGACATTAAAAATACATGTTGCATGCTTGGTTTCAAAAATGAAAAACGTAATGATATTCATGATTATTCTAAAGTGATGTGAATGAAAAATAGTGAAGGATGTGAAATAATTGTGACTAATTCGTTAATGTTGGCGACGTCGTGAGGGTTATGGTCTCAGTGGGAGACCGACGATCGTGTTTCCATCATTGCTAATATGTGGTAACGGATATGTAGTAACAGATATGTGGTAACGGAAGAATGAGAATATCTTGAGGGGAAAAGGCCCCAGAGGGAGCCCATTTATGAGAAAAGGCCCCAGAGGGAGCCCCGACGATCGTATTTCTATTCGAATCATGATAGGCCAGGGCCCAGCTAACCGGTGAGAGTGTTGCTGCTGTCCCCCGTCGCCCAGTACTGTGGTTTTATGTAGATGGATCCATCGACCCTCATGAGCATGATCAGGAAAGTCACAATTAACGATCTGAATTCAACAAAGGAAAAAAAAAGGAAATGTTCATGATTATGTTTAAGGTTTTATGTCATGTCATGTTGAGGAAAAGGAAATTAATGTTTGCATGTCATGAAAATGTTTATGTTTAAAGTTTTATGCATCATGAGAATGTTTACGAAAATGTTTATGTTTATGCATCTTCATGAAAACGATATTTTAAGTACAAGTATTTTTCACCGTTATATGTGGACTGTATTACGTATTACTCATTATAAAGATTATGGTGTGTTGAGTCTTTAGACTCACTAGGTGTGATGGACACAGGTGGTATTGAGGGAGGACTTGATGAGTGATTTGACTGTACTGAAGGCGCACATAACCCGAGGACCAGCGCTACATTTTCCGCATTATGCTTTATGATTTAAGTTAAATATTTTTAAGATTATTTGTTTATGCTTTGAGAGATTTTGAGAGGTTTAGTATGGGCTTTACTTTTCAAATTACTGCATTTTAGGTTTGGTAAAACAGTAGACGATTTTACTTTACGACTATTTCACTCGAATTTTTATATACTAGTTGATTGAGGTTTTATTTTAAAAAGGGCCAAATAATTTATAAAAATATTTTCATGTATTAAGTGAGTTGGCCGAATTATTTAAAAAAAAATAAAATTTCTAGTACTTTTAAAGTAATAAAAAGGGCAGACGTTTCAGTTGATATCAGAGCAAAGGTCATGTAAAGGGTTGTGCCACCATTAGCGCCGGGAAGATCAGTCGTCAAGCCTCAAGTTGTAAGTTTTACTTGCTTTATGTGATTCTATATGATTTAACCTGCATGACGTTATGGATATTATGTTTAAGATACATGTTTAATAGCTTTTTGAGTAGTATTGCCTTGCATGCTTAAAATGCTAATTAAGTCAGGATGTGTTACATGATTAGAGAACTTAGATTTAAATGCATGTTGGTTACGTTAGAATTTGGAAAACATTCAGATAAAATGCCTCCTAGACGCGTACCCGTTATCAAGAATAAGGCAGAGAACAGTGTTAATCGCCGAGGGAATAGTCAAAGAAATGCACCACCACCACCACCTCCTCCACCTGGGGATCCTGCTACTCGTGCATTAGAGGGCATGGCTCGCCTCTTAGAGCAGAAGTTACAGCAGCAGCAATTACAGCTGCAGTTACAGCAGATGCAGCAGCAGCCACCTAGGCCACCGCAGGATATTTATGAGCAGTTCCGGAGGCTAGGGCCGAAGGAATTTTCTTGCACCACCGATCCATTTGCTGCTGAGAGTTGGATCCGATCACTCGAGGTACATTTTCGCTATCTGAACATGGGAGACGCCGACCGTGTGAGGTGCACTACTTATCTGCTTAGGGACGACGCTTCATTATGGTGGGAAGGAGCCGAGCATGGTGTTGACCTTGCTACACTCACTTGGGCACAGTTCAAGACAAAATTCTATGAGAAATACTTTACTGCTGACGTCAGAAGCCGGATGAAGAGGGAATTTATGACTCTCCGTCAGGGAGACATACCTGTTGCTGATTTTGTGAAGAAGTTTGATAGGGGTTGCCACTTTGTACCCCTTATTGCCTGGGACGCGGAAGAAAAACTTAGGCATTTCAAGGATGGCCTACGACCTACCATTCGGGATAAAGTTATGATGATGCGTCCGGAGAATTATGCTATGGCAGTTACTTATGCATATCAGGCTGAGCAGTCCTTAAAGGACATTGACTTTGAGATTCAGTGCAAGAGGCAGCACTATCAGAATAACAATCAACCCAACAAGAAGCCAAATACGGGTCCTCCGAGACCTCAAGGGCCTCAAAAGCCCCAAGGTCAAGTCAAGAAGCCAACGTCACCAAAGCCACAGAATCCGGGAGCACCAAAGCCTGCTGAGAGGCAACCATGCAAGGAGTGCAACCATCTACATCTTGGCAAATGTGAGTTGGGATGGATTGGCTATCAGCGAATAGAGCATCGATTGATTTTTGTCAGCGATCAGTATCTATTAGGCCACCTAGTGGTAAATATTTTGTCTTTGAGGCGGCAAGAAACAAGCAAATGCCACACATTATCTCTTGTCTATATGCGAGGAAGCTTATTAAGCGTGGATGTCAAGCTTATCTAGCATGTGTCACTACTACACATGAATCCATCAGTCAGAAGATAGAAGATGTTGATATTGTGAGAGATTTTCCTAGCGTCTTTCCCGACGACGTTTCGGGCATTCAGCCCAATCGTGAGGTGGAGTTCTCTATTGACCTTATGTCGGGCACTGTTCCTATATCTAAAGCACCTTATCATCTAGCACTCGCTGAAATGAAAGAATTGAAAGATCAAATTAAAGAATTGCTGGACAAAGGTTTTATTCGCCCTAGTTACTCTCCGGGGGGTGCACCGGTTTTGTTTTTGAAAAAGAAAGATGGTAGTATGCGTCTTTGCATCGATTATCGAGAGTTCAATAGGGTCACTATCAAAAATAAGTATCCACTGCCAAGAATTGAAGATTTATTTGATCAGTTGCAAGGAGCATCGATATTTTCTAAGATTGATCTGCGATCTAGATACCACCAGTTGAAAGTCAAAGAGTCTGACGTTCACAAGACAGCGTTTCGCACGAGATATGGGCACTATGAGTTTATGGTCATGCCATTCGGGTTGACCAATGCGCCAGCGATCTTCATGGATCTCATGAGTCGTGTATTTCAGCCATATCTGGATCAGTTTATTATTGTCTTCATTGATGACATATTAATCTATTCCAAGAACAGAGAGGAGCATAGCCGTCATTTGAGGATCGCACTGCAGGTATTACAAGACAGAAAGCTATATGTAAAGTTCAGCAAGTGCGAGTTTTGGCTTGACAGAGTGGCGTTCTTAGGCCACATCATTGCTAGTGATGGCGTGGAAGTTGATCCGAGTAAAGTTGAGGCACTAAAAGAGTGGCCAGTACCGAAGAGTGTCACCCAGATTCGCAGTTTCTTGGGACTAGCTGGCTATTATCGCAAATTCATCAAGGGGTTCTCATCTATTTCAGTGCCTTTGACATGTTTGACGAAGAAAAATGCTAAGTTTATTTGGGGATCCGAGTGTCAAGACAGTTTTGACAAGTTGAAGCAAGCCTTGATATCCGCACCAGTGTTATCTATGCCATCGGGGCAAGGGGAGTATGTTCTTTATACCGACGCTTCTAAGCTTGGTTTGGGTGCAGTTCTGATGCAAAACGACCGAGTTATCGCCTATGCTTCAAGACAGCTGAAAATTCATGAAAAGAACTACCCTACTCATGATCTTGAGCTTGCAGCAGAAGTCTTTGCACTAAAAATTTGGAGACACTACCTTTATGGGGAGAAGTGCAAGATATTCACCGATCATAAAAGTTTGAAATGCTTCTTCACCCAAAAGGAGTTGAATATGAGACAGCGCAGATGGCTTGAATTGGTAAAAGACTATGATTGTGACATTAGCTACCATCTGGGGAAAGCTAATGTAGTGGCAGACGCATTGAGTAGAAAAGCAGCAGTTATCACTCATTTATCACTCCAAAGACCGTTACAGTCCGAGATACAGCGGTTTGAGCTTACAGTGTATGCTAGGGGCAAGGCCCCTAATCTTGCCACATTATCAGTACAGTCGACTTTGAGAGACAGAATTCGTGATGGGCAGTCTACTGATGAGCAGATGAAAAAGTGGAGAGCAAGAGATGAAGCCAAGGGCCGGAATTTATATTCAGTGGTGGATGGTTTAGTCCGTTATCGAGACCGTCTATGGGTTCCTAGTGACGATTCTTTTAGAGATCTTATTATGAAGGAAGCCCACGACACACCATATTCTATTCATCCGGGCAGTACAAAGATGTATACAGATTTGCAGTTGTTATATTGGTGTCCAGGCATGAAGAGGGACATTCTGAGACATGTATCTGAGTGTTTGACTTGTCAGCAAGTCAAAGCAGAGCATCAAAGACCAGCGGGAAAATTAAAACCACTCCCTATCCCCGAGTGGAAATGGGAGAACATCACTATGGACTTTGTTGTGGGATTGCCAAAGACAGTTAAATGATTCAATGTCATTTGGGTGATAGTGGATCGTCTTACGAAATCAGCGCATTTTCTACTTATTAAGACAACATTCACCATGGTTCAGTATGCCGACTTGTATATTCGGGAGATAGTTCGGCTGCATGGGATTCCTATATCCATCGTTTCTGACAGGGATCCGAGGTTCACGTCGTCTTTTTGGAAAAGTCTGCACGCAGCGATGAGGACCAAGTTATTGTTCAGTACAGCGTTCCACCCTCAAACCGATGGTCAGTCAGAAAGAGTTATACAAACTTTGGAAGATCTACTGCGAGCATGTGTTATTGATTTCCAAGGCAGCTGGGAACAAAAATTACCTCTAGTGGAGTTCACTTACAATAACAGCTATCAATCATCAATAGGAATGGCTCCTTTTGAGGCACTCTATGGAAGGAGGTGTAGATCTCCTATTCATTGGGACGAGGTTGGGGAAAGAAGAGATATTGGTCCAGATGTGATTGAAGAGACATCTGAGCTGGTAGTAAAAATTCGTGACAGAATGAAGACTGCGCAAAGCCGACAAAAGAGTTATGCGGATAAAAGGCGAAGGGACTTAGAGTTTGCAGTTGGGGATCATGTGTTTGTGAAAATAGCACCCATGAAGGGTGTTATGCGCTTTGGCAAGAAGGGCAAGCTTAGTCCAAGATTTATAGGTCCGTTCGAGATTTTGGAGAGGATTGGGACACTAGCTTATAGAGTGGCATTGCCACCAGCGCTTGCAGGAGTTCACAATGTGTTCCACATTTCGATGCTTCGGAAGTACATGTCTAACCCATCACATGTGCTTAATTATGAACCTCTTCAACTAACTCCAAATATGTCGTATGAAGAAAGACCTGTCCAGATTCTGGCTAGACAAGAAAGACGATTGCGTAACAAAGTCATTCCAATGGTCAAGGTCAAGTAGCTGAATCACTCGGAAGAGGAAGCTACTTGGGAAACCGAGAGGGACTTGAAGATTCGCTATCCGGATCTATTCGGTAAGTTATAATTTCGAGGACGAAATTTTATTTAAGGGGGGGAGGAATTGTAAGGTCCAAAATTAAGACGACGTAATCCGACTGCATGCGAATCTAGGAAAAAAGAAAAAATGAATAACTAATTGATTTTAATTGCTAATTAATTGTGTGACATATTTGTTTATATGCTAAAGGAGATCTTTATTGTCATCATGCATAAAATGGTATTTTAGGAATATTCAAGCGACGATCGAGGAACGGGGACCGAGGGCTGAAGAAAATGTAAAATATTTTTATTAAATAATTATTTTTAATTATTTGAAAATAAGGTTGATGCTTTTTAGTATTTTTGAAAATAAAGGGTTTTGAGGTGATTTTATACGCCGGGACGTAAATTTTATCGGTGTTGGTTCTTCAACTAAAATACGAACTTTTTGGCAACCCGGCTAATAAATTCACATGTTTAATTAATCAAAACTTTGGTTAAAATTTTATTAATCCTAATTAAAGCTAATGGCCTTGAATTTTGTGGCTTAATAGGCCTAAAGCCTACTTAGTTAATGAATTAGTATTTAAAGTGTTAATTAAATCAAAACCCTATTCTACTTCATGATCATAATCGGCCACCAACTCTCAATAATCTGAAACTCTCCACCACACACACACAACCTCACGGCACTTCACTCAATTTGGAGAGGATTTCGAAAAGGCAAGCAAGATCAAGCCATCGTCGCGTCCCGTTCTTCGTCCTCAACGTATATTCGAGCGTACACTACGCAAAGGCACACCTTAATCTCCTTTTCTCATCCATCATATCATATAACTCTTTAAATATTGGATGCATGAAAATTATATAGAAAGTTTCTGAAATTTCCGGATTTATGCACTATTGTATGTTGAACTCATGACTTTGAATCCCACAAATTGTTTAATGCATGTAGGGGGCTGCCATGATGTTATGACATGATCAAGAGATGTTTTTACATGAATTTAGAAGGTCCTAGACCCACGTTAATTGCTGCACACACAAGCTGTACACAGAAAATCGGTTTTTGCTGTCAAGAAGCTTGAGGGGTTCGGTGTTCTTGTTTTATTGGGAGGGCTGGCCTGAGCTGGGGCTCATGGCTAGCCTAGGGTCTGATGGTGTCAAGGGGAGAGTCCTAGCCATGCTAGGACTCGGTCTGGAAGGGCAGGGAGGAGTCCTTACAAGCAAGGACTCCCACCCGAGAAGCTGCACCTTGAGGTGCAGACTTCGTGCGATCAGTATAGGATAGGGGCTCGGTCCAGGGCTCGTGGGCTGGGCTAGGGTGACTCATTAGGGTCCTAGGAAGAAGCACTAGGGGTTGGCTTGGGTGCTGGGTAGACGGCTAGGGCCTTAGGTGCATGAAACTAGAGTCCTAGTATGTTAAGGACTCTCGGCCAGCTATGGGTCTCATGGGAGGGCTTCGTTTTTGGGTTTTAGGGGTGGTTTCTTCGTAAAGTTAGAGTCCCGTGGGTTAATTTAACATGTTGGGCAACTTTTGGCTCGACATGGTTCGGGGGTAACTCGTGAAAATCGAAAGTTGGCTCGGGGTCGAAGTTTAGGTGTCAAATAAGGTATTTAAAAGAAGAAAAAATTGGAAAACGGCTCACGGGGGTCGAGTCGGGGTCCATAAGGGCTAAAATAATATAAAAAGACTAAATTTTTAATTTAGGAATTTTATATTAAAGTTTGGATTTTTCGGGATTAAAACACCGTCAAAATAATTAAGAAAAGATAATTGAAAAAGTCTAACATTTAAGCCAATAAAATTATGAAAAAAATTCACATAAGCTTAAATATTTATTTGGGACATGTTAGAGTCATGAAATCATGAAAAAAAGTCGAAAACGTAAAATGTCGAGTCCAGGGGTAAAACGGTCTTTTTACTCCTAGAAATTAATAAAGGTCATGGCAGTGCCCTAAATGCTATTTTTATGAAAATATGATTATTTTTAAATGTATATGAATTGTTCATGATTAAATGATGATTTTTAAATGTCTAAGGGATTTTTATGATTTAAGAAGACATTAAAAATACATGTTGCATGCTTGGTTTCAAAAATGAAAAACGTAATGATATTCATGATTATTCTAAAGTGATGTGAATGAAAAATAGTGAAGGATGTGAAATAATTGTGACTAATTCGTTAATGTTGGCGACGTCGTGAGGGTTATGGTCTCAGTGGGAGACCGACGATCGTGTTTCCATCATTGCTAATATGTGGTAACGGATATGTAGTAACAGATATGTGGTAACGGTTTTGTGGTAACGGAAGAATGGGAATATCGTGAGGGGAAAAGGCCCCAGAGGGAGCCCATTTATGAGAAAAGGCCCCAGAGGGAGCCCCGACGATCGTATTTCTATTCGAATCATGATAGGCCAGGGCCCAGTTGACCGGTGAAAGTGTTGCTGGTGTCCCCGCCGCCCAGTATTGTGGTTTTATGTAGATGGATCCATCGACCCTCATGAGCATGATCAGGAAAGTCACATTTAACGATCTGAATTCAACAAAGAAAAAAAAAGGTAATGTTCATGATTATGTTTAAGGTTTTATGTCATGTCATGTTGAGGAAAAGGAAATTCGCGTTTGTATGTCATGAAAATGTTTATGTTTAAAGTTTTATGCATCATGAGAATGTTTACGAAAATGTTTATGTTTATGCATCTTCATGAAAACGATATTGTAAGTACAAGTATTTTCCACCGTTATATGTTGACTGTATTACGTATTACTCGTTATAAAGATTATGGTGTGTTGAGTCTTTATACTCACTAGGTGTGATGGATGCAGGTGGTATTGAGGGAGGACTTGATGAGTGATTTGACTGGACTGAAGGCGCACATCACCCGAGGACCAGCGCTACATTTTCCGCATTATGCTTTATGATTTAAGTTAAAGATTTTTAAGATTATTTATTTATGCTTTGAGAGATTTTGAGAGGTTTAGTATGGGCTTTACTTTTCAAATTATTGTTTTTTATGTTTGGTAAAACAGTAGACGACTTTACTTTACGACTATTTCACTCGAATTTTTATATACTAGTTGATTGAAGTTTTATTTTAAAAAGGGCAAAATATTTTATAAACATATTTTCATGTATTAAGTGAGTTGGCCAAAATATTTAAAAAAAAAATAATTTCTAGTACTTTAAAAGCAATAAAAATGTCAGACGTTTCACAAAGACACGCCTTAACTGTATTTTTCTTATCTATCATACCATATTATTGTTTTGAATTAAGTTTGCATAAAAAACATGATTTTCTTATTAATATATTTGTTTTTATGCATAGTCATGTGATTAATTCATGATTATTGTTCCAAAACTTCATATAAATTAGCGTGAAGTGGCTGCCATGTTAAAGGATCATAGAGAGACGTTTATACATGAGTTTAAGGGCCATAATATGCACGGTTAAGGGCTGCACACGCTAGGAACCAATCTGGAACGAAAATTATTGCTTGATGGCACAAGGGTTCGGTTATAGGGGTAACCATTGCATGGCTTAACTAGGGCTTGACCCTGGCTGGGCCTAGAAGTGGTTGGGTGTGTTGGAGAGTCCTAGCGTGCACAGCGGCTAGGGAAGAGACCAAGCAAAACAGGACCCTTCCCAAGCCAACCGAGGATGACAGCCATGTGCGGGGCGATCGCGGCTTGGCTAGTGGTTTGGACTAGGTCTGACAGGGTCCTGTGAGGATCCAGAGAGTGAGGGCTCGGTGGTGGCTTGAGGGTGTGGGTCCCAGCCAATTTACGAAGAGTCTTAGGATTCGCAACTCGGTTCGCGCGGCTCCTCTGCATCATGTGTGGGGCTGCAGCGGGTTAGGTCGATTCCAGGGGGTTCAGGAGGGTTCCTACATGGGGTGGGCAAGGGTTGGCTTGGAGTGGTTTGGGCTCGGCTCAAAGAAAACGCAAGTTGGTTCGAGGGTGGCTAGGAATGGTTCGATTAATTGGTTTAAAATCTAAACGGTTGAACCGTGGGTCCACGGGGGTGGCTCATGGCTCAAAGGGTATTTTAGGCAATAAAAAGTCTATGTTTAAAATTTGGGAATTTAATATTAAAGTTTGAATTAATTCGAAAATTTAACGCTTTACGAATTAATAATTAGAAAATAAATAGTAAGCCTCGATTTTATGCTAAATAAAAATATGAGAAAATTAATTTAAGCTTAAATAATTATTTGGGATGGTCTAGAGTCAATGAATTTAAGAAAAAGTCAAAATCAAGAAATTTTATGTCTAGGGTAAAACGGTCATTTTACACCTAAAAATTAGTAGACGTCATGGCAGTGCCCCGAATGCTGTAATATGTTTATACGGTTTTTTTTAAATGTTTGTGAAATTTTATGATGAAACATTAATGCTAAAATATATGTTGCATGTTTGGTTTAAAAGAAAATTGATGTATGCATGTTTTAATTTTTATAAAGTGATGAAAATATGAAAATTTGAAGGAAGTGAACTAATTGTGACTAATACGATGATTACGATGATACGTTGATATGTAACTCCAAGGCTTAGTTGACCGGTGAGAGTGTCGCTGATGTCCCCGTCACCCAGTACTGTGGTAATACGTAGATGAATCCATCGACCTTCAACTAATTTGAAAGTCACAATTAACGATCTGAATTCAACGAAAAGAAAAACTTATATGTATATGAAAAAAATGAATATGTTTCTGATGAAAGGAAAATTATTTATGTTTATGTGCGTTCATGAAATGTTATTTATGTAAAAGTATTTTCAAGGTTGCATGTGATTGTATATGTACTACTTGCTATTGTGATTATTGTTTGCCGAGTCAATTGACTCACTTGGTGTTATCGAAGCAGGTGAGCAAAATATTGATATTGTTGAGGGGCTTGATGGTTGATCTTACTGGACTTAAGGTGCACATAACCCGAGTACCAGCGCTAGTTTTTCCGCATTTACGTTTAAATTTTACGTTAAAGATTTTTATGATGCTTTTTGAGTGGTTTTTGAGAGGTTGTTAGAGTTAGCTTTATTTTGAAGTATTGCTAAGTTAGGTTGGTAAAGGTTTGACGAATTTATGTTTCAAATTACTTTCTTTAGAATTTTCAAGTATAGTTGGTTGTTTTATTTTTAAATGGTGTAAGGTTATTTTAAAAAAATATATACAAATGGATCTAATTTCGACAAAACTAATAGAAAAGAAAAATATTTCTAGTACTTTTTAAGAAAAACAAGTAGTGGAAGTTTCACAAAATGTGGGTCTATGGTTTGCTAAGGACTCATCTTTCCATATAGTTGGCTATTCAGATGCAGATTATTCAAGATGTAAGCTTGATCGTAAAAGCACCAGTGGATCATGTCATTTTCTACGGGACAGACTGATTTCCTGATTCAGCAAGAAGCAAACATTCATAGCAACTTCCACAACTGAAGGAGAATATCTAGCTGCTGGAAGCTGCTGCGTTCAACTGCTTTTGGATTCAGCAACAAATGAAAGATTATGGAGTCATTGTTGAAAAATCACCAATCTTCTGTGATAATACAAGCACAATTTCTATCACATATAATCCAGTTCTTCACTCAAGGACCAAACACATTGATGTCAGACATCACTTCATCAGAGAACATGCTCTAAAGAAGACAATCAGGCTGGAATACATATCAACTCAACAACAAACAGCTGACATCTTCGCCAAGCCATTACGCGAGACTAAGTTTTCTTACTTTCATAATTTTCTTGGTTTAATTGATTTGTCTAAATCTTAGTTGCATTATATTATGTCAGCTAGTGTTGTCAGTCAGTGGTTATTTAGTTGTTACTAATTTTTTATTCAGTTAGTATCAATTAGATTGCAGAGAATATAGAAGTGAAAGCAATTTCTCCAGAATCTTATACTTCTTGTTGATCATCAGGTGGTAGAGACCTTCATCAGTTACAAGATCTGAAGTATGAATAACAGAGAGACGCCACTTATACTTGATTTCAGTTGTCTTCTGTTCATTAGTGGCAACTAATTTATCTATCTGAATAGTTTGCAGATCATGAATCTTCGTCCAAGTGGCTTTAATATCTTTCTTCCAAGTATCCACGAATGAAAGCCTTTCTGCAGGATTGGGCTTATTAGAGCTGCATGCTTTGTCCATCTGTGCTTGACTAATATTATCTGTTAAAATATTTAGTATCTGATAAGTTTGATCTTATTTATAGACAAGCTCTAACGAAAGAAACAAAAAAAATATGAAGATACATCTGTTAAATGGATGCAATTAATTCATCGATGATCATATTCTCGTACTCTTTTTACTTATATGAAATTATTTAGGGGGAATGTCGAATTTAAATTGGTTAACTAATAAGAAAGTTGTCATTTGGTCTTCAACTGAACTGATTCAGTTCTCAACTGATTCTCAGCTATTGACTTAACTTATCTTATCATATAGGTTAACTAATAAATGACCGTTTTACCCCTAGAAGCATAATTTTTCTTATTTATCCTTAGACCTCTAAACGACGACCCAAATCATTCCAAATATAACATATCGCCTCAAATAACACCCATAAATATTTCTTAGGCTTAAACTTATGCAATCAAATAATTTCCCAAATCGTTTTTAAAACTTAGATGTACATCCCGGTTTTGACACGTATGGACTCAAAACTTTACCAAACTTGAAGTCAAGCTTCATAACCCATAACTAAACCTTTTTCAAACAAATTTAAACCAATTAGAACCCATGAACAGCCTAGGATACCTACTGAAATTTTGTTTTTATTCCTTTGAAAACCCTAGCCACCCTAGCCTTGTAATTTTCGATCCTAGACCTCAAGCGACTCGACCAGCCCCTATGAGCCCTTCCTGGGACTGTGACTGAACCCCTAACATGATTCTGGATAGGACCTAACCACCCCAACAATCCCAGCCCTTCAAAACCGCTACTCCTACATGTGTACGTCTCCTAGTCCCATGCGATCGACTAACCCTTCGAGCCACCCCTTGTGCAGCCACCCTAGGACTCTCATACGACTCTCTTAGGATTCCTAAAAATGCCCTAATAGGAGCCAGAACCATGAATCGCAGAGGACACCCTAGCCGAAGAACCCTTGCCCACAAGGACTCTTATATTTTTTTTCGTGCAAGCCTGCTCCCCCTGGTGCAGCCTTCTTACAGCCTCCTATGGCCCCTAAAATCGTTGGAAAAACGTCCCTGCAAGTTACCCTACTATGGCAGCCCCTTTGTGCATCATTAGGAAGAGTTTTATATCATCAAAACATGAGTTATATGCATGTATGCCCATAAAAACGAAAATAAAACTTTTGCAACATAATTTTCATGCAAATTTAATCAAATATACATATTATGTTGTGAAAGATGTTTGAAAGAAATTTAAGGCGTGCCTTTGCATTTAATATGCACGAAAACAACTTGGCGATGCGAGGGACATTGGTGGAGAGACGGGGGAGTTGCAGCATTTTTCCCCAAAATTTGACGTGGGGAGTTCAAGGTTTGGTGTGTGGGCGTGTTTGTGTGCTGCTGGAACAGCCCTAGGAGAGTCCTAGTATCTTAAGGTGTGCGTCAGTTTAATTGTGTAGTGGTTAGGGTCTTATTTATTAATTAAAACACAAGTGCAAGCTTAGACCCATTAACATAGTATATTAGGCCCATTAATTAATATTTAAAATATTTTGTATAGGAAAATTTGTGAAAATAATAGCTGAGTCATCGAAAAATTCATATTTTCCTCAAAAATTGAATATCGTTTAAAAATACTTATCGGAGTGTAAAAACACCTCAAAACACCCCATTTTCAAAAATATCATATAACATATACCATTTTTTAAATAATTAAAGTAAATATTTGATTAAAATATTTTTCCTCATATGGTCTCCGGTCTCCGTTCCTCGATCGCGTCTCGAATCTTTAAAACAGTTTTATGCATTTAATTGAAAACAATATTTTAAATATTTAAACATGTCTACCACATTTAATAAATGCAATTAAAATAATTTAATTAAAAGACATAAGAAATTTGATAATTTTGCATGTATGTTGTTCACGTGGACTTTCAAATTTTCAGGACATTACAGAGGCTGTTTTACAAGAATATGAAGAACTAGTTCAGTCAGCTGCCACGACTAAACAAGTAAACCTAGCTGACACAGCTTAGTTGCACTCCGACCAAACAAAAGATGTGCCAGTGCCAACTGAAGAGCCAACTGAAGTGTCAGCTGATAAATCAACTGAAGAGGCTCAGTTGTACTCTAAACCGACTGAGAAGTGCAAGTGCAAAGTGAAAAGCCGAAGGCTTCTCAACCTTCCACCTCTGTTGAAGACTCATCAGAAATCGGTTGAAGATACTATTCCATCATTAGTTCAAACTGAAACTGAATCCACAAAATTGGCTTTGGTCATTTTTGATGACAAAGAAAAGGAGAAAGAACAGGATCCATCTGAATCTCTTTCTCCTGGAATATCAGTGGCCGCTGAAACTATGTTCGAAGGAATTTAGTCCGGTTTGCACACTCTCATCTCAACCATTTCTGATATGAAGTCAACCCAATTTCAGCACACATTGAAGCTTGATTCTACAAAAGATAGTACTTTGAAGAGCCTTAACCAGGGCACCAAAGACATCAATAATTTATGCATCCTAGTAGATCAATTAAAGAAAGACAGAGTGACAGTTCCAACCCTTTTCCAGACTAAGCACATGTTGCTCAATCGAATGGATTTTATACAAGCTAGCATGACAAAGAGAACATATTTGATGCAGGAGCAATTGCAGAATTCTATATCCCACGTCACTTCAGAGGTCTGTATCTTATCCAATAAAGTTAATGGTGTTGACAAAAGAGGGGAAGAAGAACAGCAGCAGCAGCAATCTACGAAGAGACCAAGTCAACCGACTAATCAAGGGTCAGCTGATAAAAGAACCAAGAAATGAAGAACAGTTCGGATCAGTTAGAAGACAGTCTCTATATTCAGTTATTAGTTTTGGCAGAAGATTCTTTTATTCTTTCATTCTTAGTACGAATCTGTACAGTGAAAGATTTGTAATTAAAATATTAGTTTATCTAAAAAAGTTCAGTTTGATCAGTTCATACATTCTAAATTTTGTCAAGCACCAAAAAGGGGAAAATTTTCGGAATCATAATTTCGGAGTTTGACAACTTAATTGTGAAAAGATTGAAGAACTGATCGAGACAACTGAAGATAACTGAATTGTAAATGTGTAACTGATAGTTGCCCGAACTAAGATTAATGTGCAATTTATTAAAGGCAACTGAAGTGTTCATAGCTGATTGAAACTGTGTAGTCAACTGGAGGATCAGTTAAGACTGATCAGTTACATAGCAATCAGTTATTCATATCGGCTATAAAGAGTCAACTGATAAATCAGTTTGACACATCATCAGTTAAAAAACGTAGCTATTACATAATAAGACTGCAACTTTTAGTGGGAACGTCGCATTTCAGAAAAGTTACAATATACGATGGTCAGAAGAATGTTGACGTATCTAACAGATATAAAGATTCAAACGCATTCAATGTTACCGTTGGAAGAAAATCCTATAAATAGTCGAAGAGATCAGCTGAGAAAGAGACATGAAATTACTCAGTTAGAAGCGCGCACATTCATAGAAAACTATTATCAGTTACAAGAAGCTCTCGCTTATTAGATTCATTTATAGCTTTCAAGCTATATTTTGAGCTTAAGCTCAAACACTCATTGTTGTAATATTCGATCTTTTAGAGATCAGTAATGCTGAAAATATTACATCAGTTGAGTACTGATAAAATTATAGTTATACTAAGAGTTTCAGTTTTGGCACTGCTAAGTCCAAACTGAAGTTGGTATGTACAAAGTGTTGAATAGATCAAAGTCTTTTAGTAAATATCTTATCCTCGAGATAGAAGGGATGACATAGGAGCGTTTGAAGTCTCTAACAATCAATAAATATTGAGACCTTTAATTTAAGTTTTATTTTATCTGTCATTCAGTTTATTTCTGCACTTTCATTAGTTATTTAATTGACATTGACAACAAGATTCCCAAATTCAGTTTATCGCTAAACTGATTCATCCGTCGAAAAGTTGTGAAAATTATAAAGTTTTTATTCAACCCCCCCTTCTAAATACTTTATCACACCCAAGCGATCCTAAAAAAATATAAAATATTGAAGGAGGTGAATTGATTGTGACTAATACGATGATAAGATGATATATAAGTCCAAGGCTCAGTTGACGGGTGAGAGTATCACTGATTTCCCACTGCCCGGTACCATAGTTATACATAGATGGATCCATCAACCTACAGCTAATACGAAAGTCACAGTTAAGAATCTGAATTCAACAGAAAGGAAAACATTTACGTATATGAAGAAAAGAAATATAATATGACGAAAGGAAAAATGTTTAAGTTTAAGTTCCTGAAAATCTATTTTCTTAAAAGTATTTTCAATGTTGCTTGTGAATGTAAATGTATTACTTGCTATCATGATTAAGGTTTGTTGAGTCAATAGACTCACTAGGTATGATCGATGCAGTTTAGCATGATGTTGATGGAGGACTTGATTGTTATACTAGCCAGACTGATGGTGCACACAACCCGAGGACCGTCGCTAGTTTTCCGCAAAATTATGTTTATGATTTAAGTTTATAACTTTAAAGATTTTTATGTCTTATATGCTTTTGAGAGATTTTTGAGAGGATGTTAGAGCTAAGGTTATTTTGAAAATAACGGTAGCTTAGGGTTTGATGATTTTTAATATTTTAAGTTTTAGTTTGCGTCATTTTGGATTTTCAAATTGTAGGTTTGTTTGTTATTCTAAATGGTACATAATTATTTTTAAAAATATATCTAGGTAAGTTTACTTTCAGCCGAAAACTTAAGGGGGAAAAAAAATTTCTAGTACATTTTAAAGAAAAACGCGTAGTTGACGTTTCTTTTAGTATCAGAGCAATGTTCCTGCAAAGGGTTGTGCCACCCCCCAGTTTCGGAAAGCTCAATTTTCTAGCATCAGGTTTGTAAGTTTAAATGCTTTAAATGTTTTTATGATGGCACCTGCCTGTTTACAAGATTTATACGTTTAAGCTACAAGTTTAATCACTTTTTGAAGTTAAATGATATTTATGTTTAAGTTTAGATGATAAATGATTTTTATGATTAAAACCAGAGTGGTTTCTTGATTTTATTTTTTATGCAAAAAAAATATATGGTAAATTGTATGAAATAAAAGATTATATGATTTTAATGGATCCTTGCTTCATAAAGAATTTGGTTAATGGGCGATAGAAAAATTTGAAAATGATTTGACTATATTGATTTTTGTGTTTTAGTACTGATATTCTACATTTTGGGTCATAAGTTAAACATGAAGATTACGAATTCTTTAGCGACGTGTAGATTTTCTAAGAAAATACTGATTATTCGTGGTTAGTAATTGAGTTAATTTTCGAGAATTACATATAAGGAATAATGATTCGAATAGCACGTTCTTTAGAAATATAAATATGTATAATTTGGGATTTTAGGTTTTGATGGAAAAGTAAGATTGGTTATGAGAATTGATTTTGAGTTTAATAAGCTTAAAATTATTGAATTTTATGTTGAAGGAAACCCATATAATGGAATTATGAATGCCAAGAACTTATGGGTAAATTGCAGAATTTTCGAAATTTATGATCAAATGGATAATTTTCGAGAAAATAAGGAATTAATTTGCAATTGTTAAGGAATTTGGGAACTAGTTTAGAAATAAATGAAAATTGAATGATTTAAATAATAGGAATTTTCGATGATTTAGGCTTGAAGGGATATTTAGAATCTTGAAATATTTTTGTTATAGTGTTATAAAGAGTGGTAATCAAGGGCATTGTAGGATGAATCAACATTAGGCTTGAAAATATAAGTGTTAGTGGAATAATGTTGTGGCAAATTAAGAATTTAGAGTGATGACAATTTAAGGTAAAATTGATCAATTAGTTAAGTTACAAGATTAGACATTAAGTTAACATATTTTTGGGAACTTAAGGTTTTATGTATGATAAGTTTTAGTCATGATCTTAAGAGTTAAAATTATACCTTTGTTAAGGTTATTTTTTATTAAAAGAAATGTGGATATGATTGATGTTTAGGTTATTTGAAAGACGCATGCAAGAAGTTAGATAGACACCATGTCTTGAGGAATTTTTTAATGTCATTATGAAACTTGGGATTAATTGTATATGCGTGTTGAAATTGTGTTTTCTAAGACTATTTGGGTTGTATAAGTTTGAATTACAAGTTTATGAGATAGTTGTTTATATGAAATTCTGGACGATTTAAGATTTGCAGCAATTTTATATTTGAGAGTAAATAGTTAAGTTATGTTAGTTTTGTGCTATAAGATAAACGTTCGATTCAAGGATCTCAGACTAAAATTACTATGAGGTTGAGATAAAGTTTAACTATTAAGTGCATATCAGGATAGAAGTCGATTAGTAAATTTTGGTGCTAAAATCTCTTAAGTTGAACTGCATGAATGTTAATATTTAGATTTAAATCCTTAGCACAGTTTGGGTTCAATAAATTTAAGAAATGATGCTTTTGAGATTTTAATGTTAAAATATAATGGGTTGATGAACATCTTGGGTATAGTATAAGGAAAGTAAGATACCATAAGTTTTTACCTCCATTTCTAATAATAGGAACCGTGAGAAAAGTCAAAATTCAAGGTTATGGTAAAAGAGAACTAAGTCACCATAAGTCGTTTTAATTCGTGATTCGCAAACGAGAAGCTTGAAGGCAAATTTAATTAGGATTGATGAGACATAAGGATAGCCAAAAAGTTATTTTATCAGATTAACGCAGCGGAAGCGTAGATTATTGGGATACTAGAATTAAGAGTCTAAACTTTTTGATTATCAACGATAAGCGAATTTTGGGGACGAAATTCAATTTAAGGGGAGTTGATTATAATGTCCCAAAAATTTAAAGCTCCACGTGAACCACATGCATGCAAGTTATAAATTTTTTTTAATTATTTTGATTAAATTGTTTTAATTTCATGAATTTATTATGGTAGGCATGTTTACATGTTAAAAATGTATTTTTCTACTAGAATGCATAAAACTGTGTTTTTAAAGGTTATTCGAGACGTGATCGAGAAAACCGAGACCGGGGACCATATAGGGAAAATATTTTTATTAAATTATTACTTTAATTATTTAATATATGGTATAATTTAATAGGCATTTTCGAGAAGGAGGTATTTTGAGGTGTTTTTACGCGCCAAATCATATTTTATACCGGAAATCAATTCTTGACAAAAATAGGGACTTTTTGGATGCTCGGTTAATATTTTCAAGAAGCAACCAAAACAAAATATTTTAATTACCATCTAATGGGAGTAGGTTAATGGGCCTAAGCTTGCACCATGTATTTTTATATCAAATAATCAAGCTTCCAAGCTCTTTTATTTCCTTCAAAAACACGCCCCTCACCCTAGGAAATTACTAGGACTATTCCATCAGCACATAAACACACACACCACACGTTTTCAAGAGGAATTCATGCAAGGTTCGAAGAAAATTCCACAAGCTTCTTCCCCCGTCTCTCCGCCAACGTTCCTTGCATCACAAGTTGTTTTTCGTGTGTCAAATACGCAGAGACACCCCTTAATCTTTCTTTACTCATCTTTCACACCATATTATGTGTTTTTATGCATGATTGCATGAAAAACATGATACAATTCTTTTATTTTCATTTTTATAACATAAACATGATAAAATTAGAGTTTTCATCTTTTAAAACTCTTTTTTATGATCCACAAAGGGGATTCCATGGTCCGGTTACTAGATGGGACGTGTTTCCATGTGTTTAAGTGTAATGAGGTGCATGTTTAAGGACTGGACAAGATAGGGTAGCAATAGGAACGAAAATTTGAGTTTCTCTGGGCTAGGGTTTTCAAACTTGGCTTCTTAGGGAGGACATGGATCTTAGCTGCTATGGGAACATGTTCAAGGGTCCTAAGAGAGGCTAGTCAAGATCCTAGGGTGGTCTCATGAGGGCTGGGGTGAAGGCAAGGGGCCGTGCATATTGTTTGGACGCGTGAGACTCCTAAACGACGGGTTTGAGGTCTGCAAGGGTATAGATCGTTAGGTTCTGTCCAGTATCTTGTTGTGGGTTCGGTTTAGGTCCTAGGGTCGATGGTTAGGGTCTTGACGGTTTGGCTGAGTTCTAGAGTCAAAGGTTGCATGGGATGGGTAAGCTAGGGCTCAACTAAGATATGGCAAAAAATTTCAGCAAGATTCTAGGCATGATCAAGGGTCTTAAATGGTTGTATTTGGGATGCATAGGGCAGGGTTAGTTGTTAACAAGCTTTTGTTAGGTTTCGAGTCGATTCGGGTCAAAACCGTGATATATGTCTAAGTTTAAATACAAATGGGAAAATTATGCGAGGAGATTAAGTTTATGTCTAAGAAACATTTATGAGTGTATTTTAAGGTGTTAAGTTTAGATGGATTTTGGTCGTCGTTTTAAGGTCTGAGGATAAATTGGTAAAGTTAGGGTTTTCGAGGCAAAACTATCGTTTTACACCTTAAAATTGTTAGATGTCCCGGCAGTGACTTGAATGCTGTAATAAATGTTAAAATGTTTATGGAATTTTATGATGAAACGTTAATTTTAAAAGACATGTTGCATGCTTGATTTAAAAGAAAATTGATTTATATATGCATGAATTTTTATAAGTGATGGATATATGAAAGGTTGAAGGAGGTGAATTGATTGTAACTAATATGATTATACAATGATATCTAAGGCCAATACTCAGTTGACGGGTGATAGTGTCGCTGATGTCCCCACCGCCCGGTACCGTGGTTATACGTAGATTTATCTATCGACCTACATCTAATACTAAAGTCACAATTAAATATCTGAATTCAACAAAAAAAGAAATTTATACGTTTATGATGAAAGGAAATATGATATTGTAAGGCCCGAGAAATTTATCCTGTTAATCTGAAATGATTTAGTGATTAATTGATGTGATTATAGACGGAATGAATCAGACCGGGAAAGACGAGAAAAGACGCGAAATATGTGCGAGGGAGATGCCATCCGCGCACATGCGCGATCTGGTGCGCACACATGCGCGGGTTTGGCATGCGCGGCGTGAGGGCGAACATATGCGCGAGGTGTCCAGTAACCAAAGTAAATGTTCAGAGAAGTTGGCGCATATGCGCCGGATGGAGGCGCGTATATGCGCGAGTTGCATTGCACGAGACAGTAGGTCTCGCGCATATGCGCGACGAGGAGGCGCGCATATGCGCGAGCTGCCGAGACACGCGCTGAGAAATTGTGTCTCGCTCATATGCGCGAGACATGTTGCACCAAAGATAAGCCACTTGCCCTTGCATGCAACGTGTGTATATATATATCTATACATATCAATCCTTAGACTTAAGAAGGAAAAAGGAAGAGAAACGAGCTGCCGAGGAAAGCTCAAGTTCTAATTTACGATCTGGTCATCTGATTTGAAATCTGACTTCAGTACCGAGTTCCTAGCGACGACAGCTACAACGGGATGTAAGTTTTATTGAATTCTGATATCGTTTGAAATTATGTTATTGGGGGAATAGTGATTTGACTGATATTATGTGTTCTAGGTATACTGATCAATATATAATTGAAGTCAGATAGAAGAACATACTGTTTATGTAATTGTTATGATTTTCTGAAATGACATGACTGAGATTGTACAGATTTGAGATTATGATCTGTTATTGCTGGAATTATGAGTTGTATCGATATCGATTATGTCTCGTGATATTTTATCTGTGATATTGAATTTGACGGGATTATCAAGACTGTATTACTATGCCGTTGAAACATCAGTAGAGTGGTATCGATCAGATTCAGTATTGATTATGATTGTATCGTTCGATCGTGACATTGATCAGTATATGTTTTGAGTTGAGTATCGATCAGAACAGACTTTAATTTGAGTTATACCTTGATACAGTATATTGATATTGTTGTTGCCAGATGAACATTGATAGGCAGTGATTTCGAGACTTCGACAGAGTCCGATCGACAGAACGAAATGAAAGGTATAAATTGATGTTGATGCGGGATTGCACAACTCAAGTTGGATTCGACTTGAGTTTCACAAAATCACATACTTTATGTTATTGCATTGTTATTTGCAATTGAATATTATTGATATATTTGGTCTATGGATTTATAGACAATGTATGTGTTGAGACATAGGCGGATGTGCCTAGTCATACACATTTGATCTCGTGACAGAGGTCCCTTATTGTGATGGAATCGTCACTGGCCCATTGCACAATGTCACCGAGCTTTGGCTATATCGAAGTTGATATAATTGGAGTTTCTTCTATTACTGATGTTTGATATGGACGCCAGGGTCGATAGGCCCAGTCTGTGGCTGATTCGCCAAGACGCCGGACGTTTGGCTATATGGGAGTGGATAGAATTGGAGTTTCTTCTATTACTGGTGTTCGATATGGAAAGAGCCAAAGTCCGTGAATAAGAACATGTCACCACCCCGATCGGGAGTGTAGGTGGGGGTATGTTCTTATTCCGATCGGGATCCCTAGATTAGGATGAGTCGAGTCAGAGTCCAGGAGCCACTGAGTGTGATTCAGAGTTTGTGTTGATTCATGTGTCGGATTTGATACATGTTATATTCAGAGTTTATATTGATTCATGTTTCTGATTTTGATGCATGTTATGAATGTTTATTTCATGCCTTTGTATTGTTTATATGAAATGCATGTATACATGATTTATACTGGGAATATAATTCTCACCGGAGTTGTCCGGCTGTTGTCTTGTTTGTATGTGTGCATGACAACATGTGGGACAGGATCAGGGTCAAGACAAGAAGAGAGAGAGATCATGATTAGAGTGGAGACTACGGACTTGGATTAAAGATAGGGTTTGAACACTTGATAATTAGTTGTTAACCTTAGTTTTTATTGAATGTAGACTATACAGGACTTGTACTTTATTTTATACGAATATGTATATTAGTTCATTCCATTACGTTCCGCATTTAAAGAAATTTTTTTTATGACCCAAATTACTTGATTAGTAAATTGATCCTAATAATTATTAAGAATTGGATTAGCGTCCGGGTCCCCACAACAGGTGGTATCAGAGCGATAGATCCATTAGATTGAGCGGGGTAGAATGAATTTTCTTTCCTTGCATGTGATTGCTCGCATGATTTACTGCTTTGTTGATACATGTTACTTGATTTATCTGATTTGATATAGTAATATGCATTATTGAGGTTGAATCTGAACCGATTCTTGATCAGCTGTAAGATGATCAGACGAGGACTGAAACTTGAAACCGGTTGTGGTATCTGGTTACTAACCCTTATGATAATCAGATTAGCTCCTCGAAGAATCCCAGAACAAGGGAAGTATCTTGATTGATCAGATGGATGTGTCGGAAACTCCGATGGAAATACAGTTGAAGAGGTTTCAGTCATTGACACCGCCGATTCTGAAGGATACTGAGACGACTGTTGATTGTGAGAATTGGCTAGACGATATAGAGATACTGTTTGATTCACTTGAGTACCCAGATGAACGCAGAGTTAAACTGATTGGGCATCAGTTACAGGAGGTCGCAAGGAGCTGGTGGATTACAACCAAAGGAGTCTTGGAACAGTTTGGTACAGTGATTACGTGGAAGATCTTCAAAATTGAGTTCTATCGAAGATTTTTACCAAGTTCGTACCGAGAGGATAAGAAAATGGAGTTTGGAAATTTGAAACAGGGCCAGCTAAACATTGAAGAATATGTTGCTCAATTTTCTACCTTGCTACGTTTTGCTCCTCACGTGGCTGGGAATGATGAAGCTGTGACTGATCAGTTTGTTAAGGGATTGAATCCTGAGATAATGACATTAGTAAATACAGGCCGACCCTATAGTTTTGTTGATGCTCTGAGTAGGGCCAAGAGAGCCGAAACCAGTCTGACCAGACAGAAAGAAGCTTCCTTTGCGCCTCTAGCATCGAGACCGCAGCAACCACCTCTCGGACGTGAGCCTAGTAGTAGTAGTGGTGAAAAGAAAGACTATTTGAAAGGTCGAAAGAAGCAGTTTAAGAAGTTAGGCAGTAGTATTTCTAGCTCCAGTAGTTCGAGTTAGATTTATACTGGAGTGTATTGCAGCACCTGCGGAGGGAGACATCCCACTGAGCAATGCCAATGAGTATTTGGTAGTCACCGTATTTGCCGACAGTCAGGACATTTTGCGAAAGTATGTCAACAGAGAGGTTCCCGAAGATTCCAGGGAGCAGAGGCATCTGGTGGTAGTGACCGAGGAACAGATCCAGGATGCACTTGATGATGTAGTGACAGGTATCTGTTCTTTTATGATTTTGTTCTATATGTATTGGAAGATTCTCGTACATCTTCTACATGATTTCTGAATGAATTACGTTGATATATGCTTTATCTGTTGAGTCTGTATCTGCGGTAGTTGTTATCTCTTTACCTTTTTTGGAAGAGTTTTAATATCAGTGAATACTGTGAAATATCGTATACAACAGTAAAATAAGAATGAGATTGAGTTAGTCTGTGTTGTACTTGTATTGTCTGGTTTTGGCTGCATTTTGAATAATGATATGCCGATCAAGTACAAAACTACTACAGACCGATCCCAGAAGATGGTAAGATTCGGACCTGACATGGCCGGAGGATAAACATGATACGGTAAGGATTCTGGATTTAGAATTCCTTTGATACCCGTACACTCTATGACTCGATGATTATCGAAGGGAGCAGAGGGACTCCTTATGTACTCAGTTGATTTACTGAAATCGAGTTTATTCTTGGCTGATTTGCCAATGGCATGAGTGTTGCTATTGTTTTTAGATGATATTTCAGGTTGCCTTCAGTCAGGGAGAATGATGTCCGCCTTGACTTTGTACTGAATGGCACCGATAGAATTGAAAGAGTTGAAAAATCAGTTTGAAGATTACTGGCCGAGAGTTACATCTGATTGAGTAGTTCTCTTTGATGATATATCAGCTATGTTTGAAAGTTGATAAACTATGTATTCAGAGCTATTTTGATAATGCTAGGCTTGTGTTAACGGTGATATTCTGATATATTTGAAAAATACAACTGATTTTGTTGAATATCAGAGAATTGTATTGAATATTCTGAAAACTGAGATGTTGTATACAGAAACTGTTGTGATATAAATCTTGCCTGAGACAGATTGTATTCAGACTATATGGCATCCGGAGACGATATATTTGTCGATCTGGGTATAGTGAGGCCGTGATCAGTTGGATGAGATTAACGTCAGTATCAGATATTTGCAGTTCTATGAGTTTAGCAGGCTATTATCTATCACTGATGTTCTGAATTTGATTCGAAAGTTCGGTTGTTATGAATGAATATCTGAAACAAACAATGGACAATTGAGAATGGGTACTGTACAGATCGAATCAGAGCTGATTTTGAAAGTAAAGCAGTTCAAAAAGTCGATCCGAATCTCAGGTATGTAATCCTGTAGTGTATACAAATAACCGATCTGTTGTGCCAGATGTTTCGGATTTGAAACAAAATGTGTTGTCATATGTGTACAGTAATTGATTCAGCATCGATCCTGATGGTAAGAAAATGTATGATAATTTGGAAGACAGATGGTGGTAGAAACGGATGGGATCAGATTTGATAAAGTCAGTACTGAAATGTTTGAATTATCAACAGACGAAGAGAGAAAGAATGAAACCAGGAGATTGGTTATATAGCTTTTCGATTCCTGAATGGAAATGGGATTATATTTCCAGGGATATCGTGATGAAGCTATCGCATTCCTTTTGGAATTGAGCACTGATTGAGTTAGGAGTGACAGACGGACCTAGTCTGCGAGTGCTAGCTCATACATGAAAACCTACAGATATGATTCTATTAATGAGTTGTATGTCAGAAAAGTAGGCAAATTGCACTGAATGCCAAAGTTGATTTTATCATATTCCCGATTTTCGGATTATTTTGTACTTTTGGGATGAATATACAACCAGATCTTTCACCTATTGTTTAGAGATCAACGGATAATCGGAGTGAACTATCCTGATACTGGAAAATATCCAGGAACTGTAGTGCTGGATGTTAGCACTAGTTGACATGATTTATTGTCACTTGTAAATTATCGTATAACAATAATTATTAGATGGGTATCGAGATAGCATCATTCGAGGCATTGTACAGTGAAAACTGCAGATTTTCTTCGTATGGGGATTATATTTCGGTGATACCTAAGATTGGATTTGATAGAATCAGAAATATGGAAAAGAAATTGAAATTGATTCAGAAGAGAATAAAGACAGCTCAGAATAAATAGGCAGAATATGTCAATGTCGGATGATGACTGTTGATAATTGAGGTTGAAGATTGAATATAACCCTGATTAAAATTACCAGATTGATAGGAGATGATAGTATTGATTTGTTATAAGTTGTTAATTGGTATATACGGATGTTGTATAGCCAGTATTGTAAGATTGATTCTATCATCAGTTATTCGAATGGCATTATGAGATTATACTTCTTGAAGCATTATTCCAGATTGAAATCTGAATCAGCAGAAGAAAGATGATTCAGGATAAAACTATTCCGTTGTTGGAAGTTCTAAGGAATGGGTAGGATATTGAAGAAGCTATTTGTTGAATGGAATCTGAAATGAAATTAAGATTCTGGAAGAAGTTCATTAAAGTGAATTTTCTGATTAACTTCCGGTATACATTTCTTCCGGGTTGATATGATTACCTATGATATGATCTGATTTCCTATGATTTCGAGGACGAAATCGAATCTTAGGTGGGGAGAAATTTAAGGCCCGAGAAATTTATCCTGTTAATCTGAAATGATTTAGTGATTAATTGATATGATTATAGACGGAATGAATCAGACCGGGAAAGACGAGAAAAGATGCGAAATATGTGCGAGGGAGATGCCATCCGCACACATGCGCGATCTGGTGCACACACATGCGCGGGTTTGGCAGAAGACCCCGCGCATATGCGCGGCGTGAGGGCGCGCATATGCGCGGGGTGTCCAGTAACCAAAGTAAATGTCCAGAGAAGTTGGCGCATATGCGCCGGATGGAGGCGCGCATATGCGCGAGTTGCATTGCATGAGACAGTAGGTCTCGCGCATATGCGCGACGAGGAGGCGCATATATGCGCGAGCTGCCGAGACACGCGCTGAGAAATTGTGTCTCGCGCATATGCGCCGAGTGATGTCGCGCATATGCGCGAGACGTGTTGCACCAAATATAAGCCACTTGCCCTTGCATGCAACGTGTGTGTATATATATCTATACATATCAATCCTTAGCCTTAAGAAGGAAAAAGGAAGAGAAACGAGCTGCCGAGGAAAGCTCATGTTCTAATTTACGATCTGGTCATCTGATTTGAAATCTGACTTTAGTACCGAGTTCCTAGCGACGACAGCAACAACGGGACGTAAGTTTTATTGAATTCTGATATCGTTTGAAATTATGATATTAGGGGAATTGTGATTTGACTGATATTATGTGTTCTGGGTATACTGATTAGTATATAATTGAAGTCAGATCGAAGAACATACTGTTTATGTAATTGTTATGATTTTCGGAAATGACATGACTGAGATTGTACAGATTTGAGATTATGATCGGTTATTGCTGGAATTATGAGTTGTATCAATATCGATTATGTCTCGAGATATTTTATCTGTGATATTGAAATTTACGGGATTATCGAGACTGTATTACTATGCCGTTGAAACATCAGTAGAGTGGTATCGATCAGATTCAGTATTGATTATGATTGTATCGTTCGATCGTGACATTGATCAGAATATGTTTTGAGTTGAGTATCGATCAGAACAGGTTTTGATTTGAGTTATACCTTGATACAGTATATTGATATTGTTGTTGCCAGATGGATATGATAGGCAGTGAGTTCGAGACTTCGACAAAGTCCGATCGACAGAAAGAAATGAAAGGTATAAATTGATGTTGATGCGGGATTGCACAACTCGAGTTGGATTCGACTTGAGTTTCCCAAAATCATATACTTTATGTTATTGCATTGTTATTTGCAATTGAATATGATTGATATCTTTGGTCTATGGATTTATAGACAATGTATGTGTTGAGTCATAGGCGGATGTGCCTAGTCATACACATTTGATCTCGTGACAGAGGTGCCTGATTGTGATGGAATCGTCACTGGCCCATTGCACATTGTCACCGAGGTTTGGCTATATCGAAGTGGATAGAATTGGATTTTCTTCTATTACTGATGTTCGATATGGACGCCTTGGTCGATAGGCCCAGTCTGTGGCTGATTTGCCAAGATGCCGGACGTTTGGCTATATCGGAGTTGATAGAATTGGAGTTTCTTCTATTACTGGTGTTCGATATAGAAAGAGCCAAAGTCCGTGAATAAGAACATGCCACCACCCCGATCAGGAGTGTAGGTGGGGGTATGTTCTTATTCCGATCGGGATCCCTAGATTAAGATGAGTCTAGTCAGAGTCCAGGAGTCACTGAGTGTGATTCAGAGTTTGTGTTGATTCATGTGTCGGATTTGATACATGTTATATTCAGAGTTTATATTGATTCATGTTTCTGATTTTGATACATGTTATGAATGTTTATTTTATGCCATTGTATTGTTTATATGAAATGCATGTATACATGATTTATATTGGGAATATAATTCTCACCGGAGTTATCCGGCTGTTGTCTTGTTTGTATGTGTGCATGACAACAGGTGGGACAGGATCAGGGTCAAGACAAGAAGAGAGAGAGATCATGATTAGAGTGGAGACTACGGACTTGGATTAAAGATAGGGTTTGAACACTTGATAATTAGCTGTTAAACCTTAGTTTTTATTGAATGTAGACTGTACAGGACTTGTACTTTATTTTATACGAATATGTATATTAGTTCATTCCATTACGTTCCGCATTTAAAGAAATTTTTTTTATGACCCAAATTACTTGATTAGTAAATTGATCCTAATGATGATTAAGAATTGGATTAGCGTCCGGGTCCCCACAGATATGATGAAGGAAAAATGTTTATGTTTATGTTCATGAAAAGATATTTTTTAAAAATTATTTTCACTATTGCTTGTGAATGTATATGTATTACTTGCTATCATGATTAAGGTTTACTGAGTTAATAGACTTATTAGGCGTGATCGATTCAGGTGAGCATGATGTTGATGGTGGACTTTATGGTTGAACTAGCTGGACTTATGGTGCACAAAACCCGAGGAATGTCGCTTTTTTCCCGCAAAATTATGTTTAAAAAGATTTAAGCTTAGTTAAAAGAATTTTATGGCTTACATGGTTTTGAGAGATGTTAGAATTAAGGTTATTTTGGAAATAATGGTAGTTTAAGGTTGGATGTCGTTTACGATTTTACATTTGGTGTAACGCCCAGACATTCGTATGTTTATGATTAAGTATGTTCATTATTTTTTTTATGGTTTATAATGATGATTGTTTGGGATATGTGAAGTAATGGTGATGGTTTATCACTTCAAGATATGATATGAATGGTATTGAATAATATAGAATGAAACAGAGAATGTATGGCTAGAATAGAAAGTTGATCTTTAGCCAAATAGGTAATGGAAGTGCTGAAACGATATGAAATTGTGGCAGTAGTTTTGGTTTCTAGCGTAATGTTTTGTACATTGATCTGAATGATGTGAGGCCACTTCCATTAGAAAGATAAGACATAAGGCTATAACTTTCATGTTTTGAGTTTTGTTCAAATCATTGTGGAAGACAAGCCAAAAGCGCCCCGAAGTGTGTCGTGTGTATCGTCATTCCTCCAGTGACACATCTTGGGAGATTGAGCATAACTCTTTACTCATACCTTCAAATGACATGAGGTTAACTGGAGGTGCAAGCTAAGACATAGAGCTACAACTTTCATGTTTACCATTTTTTCTATTTATAAAGGGAAGATGTGTTTCGAAAGCGATCTTTGTTGTAGCTGTGCGCAAAGCGCGCCCGAGCGGAAAGAGTTGTCCGCCCAAGCGCACCTAGTTTGGAAATTTTGTGTTTTTGGCCAAAAGGTCTGCGCTAAGGCGGAAAATGATGTCCGCCCTGGCACCCAACAAAATGTAAAAACGTGTTTTGGGTATTTTAAGGCATAAAATCGATTGAGACTTCATTTTCCTCATTTCCCTTCTCTTCCTTTCTCTTCTCCATCGATTCTAAGCTATGGTTCTTCAAATTCTTCTTATTCTTTCATTCAATCAAGCAATTAATCTTCAATCCGGAGTTGGAACTTAATCTTTTTAGTGAAAGGAGCAAAGGTAACTGGTTTTTCTTCTTGTTCTTGAGTTGTTGTAGATGGTGAAGTTGGGGGATGGTAGTTATGATTGATGTATTGGATTAAATTGTGATTTAAGGTTATTATTTAGGTGTTGATGGTTAGTTATTGGGTTTATTGTTGTAGGATCATTGTCAAGGTTAAGGAAACCAATTGATCCAAGTGTTGTAAGTGGAATCATTTCGTAAATGCATCACATGATCCTATATGTATGTGTTTTGATGATTTTATGACGTTAACTCCTTTCAAATTCCATTCATGATATATATATATATGTAAATATGTGTATATGGTAGTGCAATTATATGCATTTTTGAATGAAAGGAATTAAAATTTAAATGATGCCTCCAACGTGTTCGATAAAATACCTGAATGATGTTTTATATGATTGAATGATTGGATTGATAGTGATAGTAACGGTGTTGCCTCTTGCAATTCTAAATCCGCAATGTAATTGGCCAATTAACAATGAAAACATGTGCTCTCTTATAAGATGTATTTTATGCAGAGGTACGTGTCCCTCCTATAAGATTCTTTTTTACGAAGAGGGTTATCAATTAATTAACTATCTTATAAGAACTATAGATGCTTCAATTAATCAATGAAATGAATATCATCCCTATGTATTGTTGTATTATGATTCTTGATGGATGATATTAATGATGATTCGACGTTTACGAAATGAGATGGATAATGTTTTCAACAAAATAAAATTGAGGCTATCCATTTTATTTTTTCAATAAAATGATATCTTGTTAGTATTGATTCCATTTGCTGAGTTTTATACTCATCCCAGTTATGTTCATGTGATGCAGGCACAGGTAAGAAAGAGTGATCATCCCTGAGTTGTTGAAGCGAGAGAAGGGAATATGCCAAACTTTGGAGATTTCAATTGGATGCTATTTTTGTTATGTTATGGTTATGGTTATTTTAGGAAATATTGTAAATCTAGTTTTTCTCTTTGAACTTAGAAATATGTGTAGATACTATATTAAATGGTATTTGATGTATATGAAATCTTTTGCATGTGATTTATGTGTTGCTTGAGACAGGGGGCAGGTCCTATTTGCGGGGAGATGCTGTCCAATTTTTTTTAAAATTACACCTTTTATCCAAATTATATTTCAAAGCTTCAGTACTGATTATGTAATTTAGTCACGAGTGTTACATTAATTGGTAACAGAGCCGATATTTTCGGACCAATGATTTTGCATATGAATTCCTCTGCTGTCGACAATTCGGTATGTATGTACCTGCATTATTTGATATAATATGGATGTGTAGCCTCAATAATTATAATATGTTATGTGTGGAAATGGTTTTAAACTAATATGTATAATAGGATCATGCCGCCTAAGCGTAAAGCATCAGAAGGGAGGATAGTTCATCATCTAGAGTGGTTGGTGAATTTAGCAAGTTACTGAAAGAACAGGCCAAGGTACATGGAGAGCAAATCCAGCAGCTCTTATGGATGTAGAATGCAGGGCAAGGGAGAGAGAGAGAGCAAGTGAGGCCCGAGCCCAGTAGTGAAGGCGCATACGAAAGATTTCGGAAGATGAAGCCACCAGAATTTGATGGTAGCAGTGATCCCATGGTTGCCTTGGAATGGGTCAAAGCTGTGGAGGCTATTTATGATTTTCTTCAGTTTGACGATAAAGATCGAGTCCGCTGTGCCATTTTCTATTGACCAAGACGACGAGGATTTTTAGGGACGCCACCAAGGTATCAGTTAATGTTTCGGCACTGAAGTGGCAGGAGTTTAAAGATTTATTCTATGACAAATATTTTTCTCGAGATGTTCGAAGTCAGAAAATGAAGGAATTTCTAGAACTAAAGCAAGGAAATATGTCAATGCAAGAGTATATTCTCAAATTCGAAGAGGGGTGTCAGTTTGCCCCATATCTGGCCAGCAATTACATCGAAAAGGGCGAGCATTTTCTTAGAAGTGTCCGGCCTGAAATTAAAAGAGACGTTCGAATGTCTAAATCTGCTTCATATAAGGATGTTGTTGAAAAATCAAGGATGACCGAGCAGGACGAGAAGGAAATTGAAAGAGAAAGACAGTTGAAGCGCCAAAATTTTTCTACTAAAGGCCAAGGTAATGGATGGAAAGGTAAGGGCAAGTTCAGAGGCAAAGAGAAAGAGGAGCATAGACCCAAAGCTTCTATGCCACCTCCTGCATATGATCGACCTGTATGTCCAAAATGTGGCAAAATGCATACATGTGAGTGTTTGGTTGGAAGTAATCGATGCTTTCGTTGTGGAGGTGTTGGACATGTTATCAAAAATTGTCTAGTAAAGAGTGAGAAAGGGAAAGATAGGGTTCAAGGCAGAATCTTCTCAGTGACCAAAGAAAGCGCAAATCCTGATTCTTCTGTTATATCAGGTACTATCTTAATTTCAGGCAAGACCACTATTACATTGATTGACACTGGTGCTCCGCATTCTTTTATGTCCGAAATTTTTTTGCACTCTTTGAATGTTGTTCCATCTTTTGAACCCCTCCACTATAGTATTTTGTTGCCATCGGGAGACGAATTATGGCCTTCTAGTATTCTTAAAGGTTGTACAGTACAAGTGAATGAGAAAATCTATTTTGCTAATCTTATTATTATTCCCATGGTGGCTTTTGATGTTATTTTGGGAATGGACTGGCTATCGTCATATCGTGCAGTTATTGACTGCGTGGCTAAGACGGTTCGATTTCATGCAGAAGATGATGATAGCGGAATTTTCCAGAGTTCAGGTATTTCACTTTACACTCCTTATATTTCTTGTCTCAAAGCTCAGGAAATGTTATCAAAGGGGTGTCAGAGGTTTTTAGCTGCTATAATAGATGTGAATACTGAGATGACAATGAAGTTGAATGAGATTGAGGTAGTTCGGGATTTTCCTGATGTATTTGCAGATGATGTGCCTAGATTACCACCTGACCGTGAAGTTGAGTTTGTGATTGACGTGGTTCCAGGTACTTCTCGGATTTCGAAAGCTCCTTACCGTGGCCATGACTGAAATGAAGGAACTGAAGAATCAGTTGCAGGATATATTAGACAAAGGCTTTATTCGTCCGAGTTCTTCTCCGTGGGGAGCTCCAGTTTTATTTGTCAAAAAGAAAGATGGATCTTTGCGGTTATGCATTGATTACAGAGAGAACAACAAAGTCACGATCAAGAATAATTATCTATTGCCGAGGATTGATTATTTCTTTGATCAACTACATGGAGAGACATTGTTTTCAAAGATCGATATGAGTTCTGGTTATTATCAGCTGAAAGTTAGGGAAGCCGACGTCCCTAAAACTGCATTAAGAACCAGGTATGGCCATTATGAGTTCTCAGTCATGTCATTCGGGTTGACGAACGCTCCGTCTGTCTTAATGGATCTAATGAACTGGGTCTTCAAGCCATATCTGGTTAGCTTCGTTATCGATTTCATTGATGATATCCTGATTTATTAAAAGAATAGGGAACACCATGCGGAGCATCTCAGAACTGTACTGCAGTTATTGAGGGAAAATCAGTTATACGCAAAGTTGAAAAAGTGTGAATTCTGGTTAGAGCAAGTATCATTTCTGGGCCATATTGTTTCGAGAGACGACATTGCAATGGATCCCATGAAGATTGAAGCAATTAAACAATGGCCTATTCCTACGACACTCTCCGAGATGCGTAGTTTTCATGGTTTGGCAGGTTATTATCGACGTTTTATTGCCAATTCTCCAAAATAGCCCTGCCATTAACCAATCTGACGAGGAAAGTGGTGAGGTTTGAGTGGACAAACAAGTGCCAACACGGATTTCAAGTGTTGAAAGACAAGTTGACATTAGCCCCTATCCTAGCACTTCCGTGCGGAACTGAAGATTTTATTGTATACACTGATGCGTGAAAGATGGGACTTGGAGTTGTACTGATGCAGCGTGGGAACGTAATCGCTTATACTTCTCGTCAGTTGAAGGATTACGAGAAAAATTATCCAACCCACGATCTTGAATTGGTGGCTATGATCTTCGCATTGAAAATATGGAGGCATTATCTGTATGGTGAGAAATGTGAAGTTTTCACAGACCATAGAAGCTTGAAATATATATTCTCGCAGAAGGAACTCAATATGCGGCAAAGGAGGTGGTTAGAACTTGTCAAAGATATGATGTGACCATTAGCTACCACCCAGGTAAAGCAAACGTCGTTGCAGATGATTTGAGCCGCAAGTCAGTTTCTTCTTTGAGCTCGTTGATTCAGAAGCCATTGTTATTGGATCTTCAGAGGAGAGAGATCGCTACGGCAGAGCAAGAGACCATCGCTAGCCTTTCAGCTTTGGTTATTCGACCTACGTTGACAGATAGGATACGACAGGAGCAACCTAATGATAATCGAGTGATGGAATTGCGATCTAAAGCCGATGAGAAAGGAAATACAGAGTTTGCGATGAACACTGATGATTTACTAACGTCGAGAGGTCGGACATGTGTTTCCAGTGGTAATGACATTTGTCGGGATGTTTTGACAGAGGCTGATACCGCACCATACTCGATACACCAGGTAGCACCAAGATGTATCAGGATCTCCGACGTCTATACTGGTGGCCATGTATGAAAAATGATATCGTAAAGTTTATATCCAAATGTCTAACATGTCAGCAGGAAAGATTGAGCATCAAAGACCTGCTGGAACTTTGCACTCTCTCTCAATACCTCAGTGGAAGTGGGAGCACATCACAATGGACTTTGTAACGCGACTTCCAAGAACTTCAAAGGGTTACAACTCCATTTGTGTGATTGTTGACAGGTTAGCCAAGTCGGCTCATTTTCTTCCGTTCAAGACAACATTTACAAAGAACCAGTATGCTGAAGTCTATGTAGCTGAGATTGTGAGACTTCATGGAATCCTTGTGTCAATTGTATCTGATCGTGACCCGAGGTTTACTTCTGAATTCTGAAAGAGCTTGCACAGAGCCTTAGGCACTAGATTGGCTTTTAACACAGCATATCATCCTCAGAGTGACGGGCAGTCAGAGAGGGTGATTCAGATTCTTGAAGATATGCTATGAGTCTGCACGATTGATTTTCCTGGTAGCTGGGATTCTAAATTGCCACTTGCGGAATTTACATATAGCAATAGTTATCAGGCAACGATTGGCATGGCACCATATGATGCATTGTACGGCAGGAAATGTACGTCACGATTGAACTAGGATGAAGTTGGTGAAAGAAATATATTAGGACTAGAATTGTTCCAACAGACAGCTGATGTGATTGCTTTAATCCAGGAAATAATGAAGATGGCCCAATCCAGACAGAAAGTTTATGCCGATAATCGAAGAAGTCCTTTTGAGTTTGAAGTTGGAGATCACGTCTTTATCAAAATTTCTTCTCTCAAAGGGGTAATGAGATTCGGGAAGAAAGGTAAGCCGAGCCCAAAATTTATCTGCACATTTGAAATTCTGGACATGATTGGAGAAAGAGCATATCGTCTAGCCTTACCGCCAGACTTGGATAGAGTCCACCATGTATTTCACGTTTCAATGCTCAGGAAGTACATCTCGAACCCTTCCTGTGTTCTCAGACATGAAGCGTTGGATCTGATGCCGAACTTGACTTATCAAGAAGTACCAATCCAGATTTTAGATCACAAGGTTAAAGTACTGAGGAATAAGGAGATCGGCATTATCAAGATCCTTTGGCGTAATCAATTGGTTGAAGAAGCAACGTGGGAGCCTGAGGAAGAAATGAAACAACGATATCCTGAGTTATTCACATAGTAATGGCAATTTCAGGGACGAAATTTCTTAAGGAGTGGAGAATTGTAACTCCCAGACATTTGTATGTTTATGATGTAAGGTAATGTTATGATTAAGTATGTTCATTATTCCTTTTATGATTTATTATGAAGATCGTTCGGGATATGTGATGTAATGGTGATGGTTTATGGCTTCAAGATATGATATGAATGGTATTGAATGATATAGAATGAAATAGAGAATGTATGGGTAGAACAGAAAATTGATCTTTAGCAAAATAGGTAATGGAAGTGCTGAAACGGTATGAAATTGTGGCAGTAGTTTTGGTTTTTAACATAATGTTTTGTATATTGATCTGAATGCTGTGAGGCTACTTTCATTAGAAAGATAAGACATAAGGCTATAACTTTCATGTTTTGAGTTTTGTTTAAATCATTGTGGAATACAAGCCAAATGCGCCCCGAAGTGTGTCGTGTGTATCGTAATTCCTCCAGTGATACATGTTGGAAGATTGAGCATAACTCTTTACACAGACCTTCAAATGATATGAAGTTAATTGGAAGTGCAAGCCAAGACATAAAACTACAACTTTCATGTTTACCACTTTTCCTAATTATGAAGGGAAGAGGCGTTTCGGAAGCGATCTTTGTTGTAGCTGTGCACAGAGCGCGCCCGAGAGGAAAGAGTTGTCCGCCTGAGCGCACTTAGTTCGGAAATTTTGTGTTTTTGGCCGAGAGTTCCGCGCTAGGGTGGTAAAAGATGTCCGCCTTGGCGCCCAGCAAAGTGTAAAAACGTGTTTTGGGTATTTTAAGGCATAAAATCGTTTGAGAATTCATTTTTCCTCATTTCCCTTCTCTTCCTTTCTCTTCTCCATCGATTCTAAGCTAGGGTTCTTCATCTTATTCTTATTCTCTCATTCAATCAAGCAATTAATCTTAAATTCGGAGTTGGAACTTCATCTTTTTAGTGAAAGGAGCAAAGGTAACTGGTTTTTCTTCTTGTTCTTGAGTTGTTGTAGATGGTGAAGTTGGGGGATGGTAGTTGTGATTGATGTATTGGATTGAATTGTGATTTAAGGTTATTATTTAGGTGTTGATGGTTAGTTATTGGGTTTATTGTTGTAGGATCATTGTCAAGGTTAAGGAAACCAATTGATCCAAGTGTTGTAAGTGGAATCATTTCGTAAATGCATCACATGATCCTATATGTATGTGTTTTGATGATTTTGTGACGTTAACTCCTTTCAAATTCCATTCATGATATATATATGTAAATATGTGTATATGGTAGTGCAATTATATGCATTTTTGAATGAAAGGAATTAAAATTTAAATGATGCCTCCAACGTGTTCGATAAAATACCTGAATGATGTTTTATATGATTGAATGATTGGATTGATAGTGATAGTAACGGTGTTGCCTCTTGCAATTCTAAATCCGCAATGTAATTGGCCAATTAACGATGAAAACATGTGCTCTCTTATAAGATGTATTTTATGCAGAGGTACGTGTCCCTCCTATAAGATTCTTTTTTACGAAGAGGGTTATCAATTAATTAACTATCTTATAAGAACTATAGATGCTTCAATTAATCAATGAAATGAATATCATCCCTATGTATTATTGTATTATGATTCTTGACGGATGATATTAATGATGATTCGACGTTTATGAAATGAGATGGATAATGTTTTCAACAAAATGAAATTTAGGCTATCCATTTTTTGTTTTTCAATAAAATGATATATACATACATATATATATATATAGATATCTTGTCAGTATTGATTCCATTTTGTGGGGACCCGGACGCTAATCATCTTATCAATCGTCATTGGGACTAATTAATCAATTATAATAAACAGGGTCTAATTATTTTTTTTTTTAAATGCGGAACGTAATGACATACATCTTAACATACACGTCAGTATTAAAAGTACAAATCTTGCACTATATACAATCAGTCGCAACTAAGGTTTAACAACTATATAACAAGTGTTTAAACCCTAACTCTAGTTCAAGTCAGTAGTCTCCACTCTAACTCGATCTTTCTTCACCTCTGTGACCCTGAACCTGTCCCACCTGTTGTCATACACACATACAGACAAGACTACAGCCGGATAACTCCGGTGAGATATAAATATCCCAGTATAAACAATGTATCAATGCAATCATATAAAACATATATAAAAGCATAAACAAACATTAAAACATGTATCTAATCTGACTACATGAATCAATACGAATCTGTATTTAAGTTAATATATTATTATCTTCTCTCAACTTATTTCTAATCTAGGGATCCCGATCTAATTTAGACTTTGGTATGCTGTATCAAATGTCTACAATAGACGTCGATCTACATCTAAGATCATCGATACACCGTAAGTCTAGAGTCTACGTGGTTCTGACAAAGACTCGGCGGTTCTGCCCTAGCTAGGCTGATCTGCCCTAGACTCAAACTCTGGCTCTGCTATAATTCAATAGACTAAACATATCAATCTGATAATCTGCAATTATCAATGCAATAAAATATAGTATGTGATTTTGAAAAATTCAAGTCAAACCTAACTCGAGTTGTGCAATCCCGAATCAACATTTATTTATACCTTTCTTGATGTTGCTCTGATACAATCGAAGTCTCGACTCAAAGCCTGTCAATGTTCAATCTGGCAATGACAATATCAATATATTGTATCAATATTCTATTCAAATCAAAACATCTCCGTCTTATCAAATTCTGACGGTACAACAGTACAATCTTGCGATACTGATAATACTATATCAGTCTATCCCAATTCTAATCATTTACAATCAACAACCGTACGAATCTGACATCACATCTCAGTCAATTTAATTTTGAAATTCATAACAATTCCATAATCAATCTGTTTCTTAATCTGACTTCGATTCTATGATGTCTACTACTTCAAGAACACTATATATGAATCGTATCTGATTCTGGACATAGCATAATTTCAAATCTTAACAAAACGTAACAAAACTTACGTCCTGTTGTAGCTGTCGTTGCTAGGAACACGGTGCCATAATCGGATTCAAATTTGGATAGACGGATTGATCGCAAATCGAATTGAACGTAATTCCCCCGGAAGCTCTCGTTTCCTTTCTTTCCTCTGAGGAAAGCGTTGTATGTATATATATATATATACACGTAACATGCATAAGGACGAGTGGCTCAATGTTTGTAGCACATGTCTCGCGCATATGCACGACCCCAATCGGCGCATATGCGCGAGACACTCGGTCTCCGCGCGTATCCTGCACATTGCCTCGCGCATATGCGCGACTCATCTCCGCGCATATGCGCGAGACTCTCTGGAGTTCCTCGCATAGGCTTCGCGCATATGCGCGACATCTTCCGCGCATATGCGCGAAGTCTTCTGCCTGTTTGGCGCATGTGCGCGCATCCCGGTCGCGCATATGCGCCGATGCTACTGTCCTCGTACATCTTTTTTCACACGCAATCTCATTTCGTGTCTCGGTTAGCCCTTTCATAATTATCTCGATTAAAAATTAATAATCGTAATTTAACACGGTATAAAATCTCGGGCATTACATTTCTCCCCCCTAAGATACGATTTCACCCTCGAAATCACAGGCATTCAATTATATCAATAGGGAGTATATACAGAAACGGTCTAAAAAGTTTACATTATCGAAACAACTCAGGGAATTCTTGTCTCATATCTGATTCAGTCTCCCAGGTTGTTTCTTCAGTGCCATGACGAGTCCATTGAACTTTCACAAGTGGAATGGTCTTCGTTCTGAGCTGTTTTTCTTTACGATCAATAATCTGAATCGGTTTTTCAATATAGCTCAACGTCTCATCCATTTCGGCCTCGTCTGGCTGAATAGCATGTGAAGCATCAGGAAAGTATTTCCTTAATAACGATACATAAAAGACATCATGTATCCCGGATAATGAAGGCGGCAAAGCGAGTCGATAGGCACGATCTCCTATCTTCTCGAGAATCTCATAAGGCCCAATATATCGTGGAGACAGTTTTCCTTTCTTGCCAAATCTGACAACTCCTCTGAAAGGTGAAATATTTAAAAATACTCGGTCTTCTGCCTCAAATACCAACGGTCTACGTCGAACATTGGCATATTTGGCCTGTCTGTCTTGTGCTGCCTTCATTTTCTTTTGAATTAGCTTCACTTTTTCTTTCATATCTCTGATCATATCAGGTCCGATCTCAGGCACTTCAGAGATATCATCCCAATAGAGAGGGGATCAACACTTCTTTCCGTACAATGCTTCAAATGGTGCCATCTCAATACTCGTCTGATAGCTGTTGTTGTACGAAAACTCACAAAGTGGCAATGCATCTTGCCAATTAGTGCTAAAATCAAGCACTACTGCTCTCAGCATATCCTCCAGTGTCTGGATAGTCCGCTCTGACTGCCGTCGGTCTGTGGATGATATGCGGTACTCAGATGTAACTTCGTACCGAGAGCCTGCTGCAAACTCTGCCAGAAGTGCGAAGTAAATCGAGGATCACGGTCTGATACAATTGACTTCGGCACTCGGTGCAATCTGACCACTTCTCTGACATAGATCTCTGCCATCTGGTCAAATCTGTACATCATCTTGTACGGAATAAAACATGCGAATTTGGTCAATCTGTCAATCACGACCCAAATCGCATCACAACCTAGGGAGGAACGCGGTAACTGCGTCACAAAATCCATGGAAATGTGATCCCATTTCCATTCAGGAATGGACAAACTCTGTAATAAACCTACTGGTTTCTTTCTTTCTGCTTTCACCTGCTGGCAATTCAGACATTTGGAAACAAATTCGGCAATATCAGTCTTCATTTGTTTCCACCAGAACTGTCTTTTCAAATCATTATACATCTTTCTGCCACCAGGATGAATACTGAATCGACTGTTGTGCGCTTCTGTCGATATCTGTCGTCTCAAATCTGAAACATTCGGCACAACCAAACGATTATTTACATACAAGACGTTATCACGTACCTGATATTTCGATCTATGCCCTGTTCTGACCATCACTATTGATCTCTGTACATTCTGATCAACTTTCTGAGCCGCTTTAATTCTCATAATCAGCTCTGGTTCTACTTGCACCGTATCAAGTCACAACGGTCTATAATTTGTTTCAAATGCTAATCCAGACAAACAGCAGTCTTCTATCAAATTTGAAACACCGATCATCGACAAGGATAAGGAACATACCTTTCGACTTAGTGCATCAGCTGCTGCATTAGACTTTCCTGGATAGTATTTGATTTCACAATCAAAATCTTTAAGCAAATCAAGCCATCTTCGTTGCCTCATATTCAATTCAGACTGTGGAAACAGATATTTCAAACTCTTATGATCAGAATATATCTCAAATTTTTCACCGTAAAGATAGTGTCGCCATATCTTTAATGCAAAGACAATGGCTGCCAATTCAAGATCATGGATTGGATAATGAGTCTCATGTGGTTTAAGTTGTCTTGAGGCATAAGCAATAACATGCCCTCGCTGAATCAGAAAACATCCCAACCCTCTGTGAGAGGCGTCGCAATAAACCACAAAATCACCAGTACCGGATGGGATAGTCAACACCAGAGCACTGGTCAATCTCTTTTTCAACTCCAAAAAACTAGTCTCGCATTCTTCAGGCCAAACAAATGGAGCATTCTTCTGAGTCAGCTGAGTAATTGGTTTAGCAATACTTGAGAAATCTTTAATAAAACGACGGTAATATCCCGCTAAATCCATAAAACTGCGAATTTCGGGCACTGACGTCGGTCTTGGCCAAGAAATCACGGCTTCAACCTTACTGGGATCCATAGATATCCCATCTCCGGATATAATATGCCCCAGAAATACTACCTGTCTCAACCAAAACTCGCATTTCGACAATTTAGCATATAATTTCTCAGCCCTTAAAATTCGCAACACAGTTCTTAGATGCTCAGCATGCTCACTCATATTCTTTGAATAAATCAAAATATCATCAATGAATATAATCACATAATTATCGAGATATTTCTAGAATATACGGTTTATCAATCCCATAAACACCGCTGGAGCATTCGTTAAACCAAATGGCATGACAATAAATTCATAGTGTCCATACCTGGTTCTGAATGCTGTTTTTGAGATATCAGAATCTCTGACTCTCAGCTGATGATATCCAGATCTCAAATCGATCTTGGAATATACTAAAGAACCCTGCAACTGGTCAAACAAATCATCAATACGAGGCAAAGGATATTTATTCTTTATCGTTGCCTTGTTCAGTTGCCGATAGTCGATGCAGAGTCTCATGGAACCGTCCTTCTTTCTTACGAATAATACCGAAGCACCCCAAGGAGAAACACTCGGTCTGATGTACCCCTTGGCTAGTAAATCTTCCAGCTGATCTTTTACAAGGAATCCTTCTGCTCCTTTCTGTAACAATCGAGTCATAGATAATACGGATATTAAAGGAATTCTCGATCTAGAACCCTTACCGTAAAATTTCCACTCTTCAGCCATGTCTGGTCTGAATCTCACTATTTTGTGGAAACAACCCACAGTCGCTCTGTACTTGGTCAGCATATCAATACCGATAATACAATCAAAATTTGACAACCCAAGTACGATGCAATCTAATTCAATCTCATGCCCGTCATACTGTAGTACACAATGTTTTACAGAATTTACTGATATCAAACCTGTCCCTAAAGGAGAAGAAACCGATACTACAGTAGCTAAAGACTCTACAGGCATTGCATGACTTAATGCAAATCGTTCAGAAATGAAAGTATGTGAAGCACCAGTATCAATCAATACATAAGCAGGGTAACCACATAAAGAACAGTTACCTGCCACAACGTCATCTGGTGCTTCCTGGGCCTGCTCCTCGGTCAAAGCGAATAATCTGGCCTGCTGTCTAGGAGGCTGGCTAACAATCTGGCTACCTCCTGGCCTCTACTGTGACTGAGCTGGCGCTGGCTGAAATGTGTGAACAGCAGCTGATCGTCTCTCAGTCTGTGCTGCTGATCCCGATGACTCGGCTCCCTGAGATCTTTGGGACCCTCTCTGTGGACACACTTTAGCAAAGTGTCCCGGCTGTTTACAGATGTTGAAACTACCAGTTACTCCCTGGCATTGCTCAGTTGCATGTCTTCCTCCGCAAGTCTTAAAATAAACTCCAGTATAACTCTGGCTCTGTCTGGAACCACCGGAGCTGGAAGAACTGCTGCCAGGTTTCTTGAATTGCTTTCCTCTGGCTTTCAAAAATTCTTTCTTCCCTCCACTGCTGCTGCCACCCTCGAATCTGGGAGGTGGTTGCTGTGGTCTCGGTGCTGGAGGCACAAATGAAGCCCCTTTCTGTCTCATCAGACCGGCTTCTGCTCCCTTAGCTCTGTTCAGGGCGTAAGTAAAGTTATTCGATCGCCCTGTGTTCACCAATGTGAAAATATCTGGGTTCAAACCATTGATGAACTGATCAGCAGTAGCTTCCTCGCTGTCAGCCACATGTGGAGCAAATTTCAACAAGGTGGAGAACTTGGACACGTATTCTTCTATGTTCATCTGTCCCTGCCTTAGATTAGCAAACTCTGCCCCTTTGTCCTTTCGGTACGACACTGGAAAGAATCGTTGGTAAAATTCAGTTCTAAATATATTCCAGGTAATAGTCGTACCTCTATGCTCCATGGCTCTCTTTCTAGTAATCCACCAGTCCTTAGCAACATCGTGTAACTGGTGTCCAATTAATCGAACTCGCCTCTCATCTGTATACTCTAATGAGTCAAAATGCATTTCAATATCATCAAGACAACTCTCGCATTCCACAGCGTTCTCTGTTCCTTTCAAATTTGGCGGACGAAATGACTGAAATCATTTCAGTAACGTTTCCATTGGAGTCGGTGTTACATCCATTGGAGGATTTGATGTACTTCCCTGTTCTGGTATTCTTCGAGGAGACATATCTAATAATCAAATGGATTAGTATTCCAATCCAACAAACCTGTTTCAATTCAGTCCCTCCTCCGATCATCTTACTGCTGATCGAGAATCGGTTCAAATTCGTTTCCAATAATACATATTACATAATCAAATCAGATAAGTCAAGTAACATGTATTATATAAAGCAGTAGAACATGCTAGCAATCAAAAGCAGGAAAGAAATCCTTAATCTACCCCGCTCACTAGCCTCTTCTATCTCAATCTAAAGGATCTATGGCTCTGATACCACCTGTTGTGGGGACCCGGACGATAATCATCTTATCAATCGTCATTGGGACTAATTAATCAATTATAATAAACAGGGTCTAATTTTTTTTTTTTTAAATGCGGAACGTAATGACATACATCTTAACATACACGTCAGTATTAAAATTACAAATCTTGCACTATATACAATCAGTCGCAACTAAGGTTTAACAACTATATAACAAGTGTTTAAACCCTAACTCTAGTCCAAGTCCGTAGTCTCCACTCTAACTCGATCTTTCTTCACCTCTGTTACCCTGAACCTGTCCCACCTGTTGCCATGCACACATACAGACAAGACAACAGCCGGATAACTCCGGTGAGATATAAATATCCCAGTATAAACAATGTATCAATGCAATCATATAAAACATATATAAAAGCATAAACAAACATTAAAACATGTATCTAATCTGACTACATGAATCAATACGAATCTGTATTTAAGTCAATGACTTATTATCTTCTCTCAACTTATTTCTAATCTAGGGATCCTGATCTAATTTAGACTTTGGTATGCTGTATCAAATGTCTACAATAGACGTCGATCTACATCTAAGCTCATCGATACACCGTAAGTCTAGAGTCTACGCGGTTCTGACAAAGACACGGCGGTTCTGCCCTAGCTAGGCTGATCTGCCCTAGACTCAAACTCTGGCTCTGCTATAATTCAATAGACTAAACATATCAATCTGATAATCGGCAATTATCAATGCAATAAAATAAAGTAAGTGATTTTGGGAAACGCATGTCAAACCTAACTCGAGTTGTGCAATCCCGAATCAACATTTATTTATACCTTTCTTGCTGTCGCTCTGATACAATCGAAGTCTCGACTCAAAGCCTGTCAATGTTCAATCTGGCAATGACAATATTAATATACTGTATCAATATTCTATTCAAATCAAAACATCCCCGTCTTATCAAATTCTGACGGTACAATAGTACAATCTTGCGATACTGATAATACTATATCAGTCTATCCCAATTCCAATCATTTACAATCAACCACCGTACGAATCTGACATCACATCTCAGTCAATTTAACTTTTAAATTCATAACAATTCCATAATCAATCCGTTTCTTAATCTGGCTTCGATTCTATGATGTCTACTATGTCAAGAACACTATATATGAATCGTATCTGATTCTGGACATAGCATAATTTCAAATCTTAACAAAACGTAACAAAACTTACGTCCTGTTGTAGCTGTCGTTGCTAGGAACACGGTGCCGTAATCGGATTCAAATTTGGACAGACGGATTGATCGCAAATCGAATTGAACGTAATTCCCCCGGAAGCTCTCGTTTCCTTTCTTTCCTCTGAGGAAAGCGTTGCATGTATATATATATATATACACGTAACATGCATAAGGACGAGTGGCTCAATGTTTGTAGCACACGTCTCGTGCATATGCGCGACCCCAATCGGCGCTTATGCGCGAGACACTCGGTCTCCGCGCGTATCCTGCACATTGCCTCGCGCATATGCGCGACTCATCTCCGCGCATATGCGCGAGACTCTCTGGAGTTCCTCGCATAGGCTTCGCGCATATGCGCGACATCTTCCGCGCATATGAGCGAGGTCTTCTGCCTGTTTGGCGCATGTGCGCGCATCCCGGTCGCGCATATGTGCCGATGCTACTGTCCTCGCACATCTATTTTCACACGCAATCTCATTTCGTGTCTCGGTTAGCCCTTTCATAATTATCTCGATTAAAAATTAATAATCGTAATTTAAAACGGTATAAAATCTCGGGCATTACACATTTGCTGAGTTTTATACTCATTACAGTTATGTTCAAGTTATGCAAGCACAGGTGAGAAAGACTGATCATCCCTGAGTTGTCGAAGCGAGAGAAGGGAATATGCCAAACTTTGGAGATTTCAATTGGATGCTATTTTTGTTATGTTATGGTTATGGTTATTTTGGGAAATATTGTAAATCTAGTTTTGGTATTTGAACTTAGAAATATGTGTAGATACTATATTAAATGGTATCTGATGTCTATGAAATCTTTTGCATGTGATTTATGTGTTGCTTGAGACAGGTGGCATGTTCTATTTACGGGGAGATGCTGCCCAATTTTTTAAAAAATTATACCTTTTCTCCAAATTATATTTTAAAGCATCTGCACTGGTTATATAATTTAGTCACGAGTGTTACATTTGGCATTTCCGTACTTTTGAGATTTTCAAATAATAGGTTGCTTAATTATTTTAAATGGTAAGTATTTTTAAAAATATATGTAGGTATGTTTATTTTTGGCCGAAAGCATCGGAGAAAAAAATTTTTAGTACATTTTCAAGAAACACGAGTAATGGACGTTTTAGTTGGTATCATAGCAATGTTCTGCAAAGGGTTGTGTCACCGCCAATTCCGGAAGCTTAGTTGTCAAGCCTCAAGTTTGTAAGTTTAAATGCTTTAAATGTTTTTTAATGACACCTGCATGTTTACATGGTTTATACGTTTAAGCTACAAATTTGAACACTTTTTGAAGTTAAATGACATTTATGTTTAAGTTTGCACGATGAATGATTTTTATGATTAAAACCTACATGGTTGCATGATTTCATTTTATGCTAAAAGATTAGATGCTTTTGAATTTTATGCATGTTACGATATGAAACATAAAATTATATGATTTTCATGCATGATGGCTTCGTAGTAGAATTTGACACGTTTAACAATTTGGTTCAGGGGCGTAAAAAAAATTGAAAATTATTTGAATATACGGATTTTTGGATTTTAGTACTGTTTTTTATACTTTTTGGGTCAAAAGTTAATCATGACGATTAAAAATGTCTTTGGAACATGTAGATTTTCTAAAAAAACACTGATGATTCGTAATTGTTAATTGGGTGAATTTTCGAGATTTACATGTAAGGAATAATGATTCGAAGATCGCATCGGTCTTTAGAAATATAAAAATGTATAATTTGGGATTTTAGTTTTTGATGGAAAGGTAAGATTGGTTATAAGACTTGATTTTGAGTTTAATAAGTTTAAAATTATTAACCTTTATGTTACGGGAAACCTATATAATGGAATAAGGAATGCCAAGAACTTATTGGTTAATTGTAGAATTTTCAAAATTATGGACCAAGTGGATAATTTTCGAGGAAATTGGGAAATAATTTTTGAATTATTGTTGAATTTTGGGACTAGTTTAGCAATAAGTGAAAAATGAAGGGTTTAAATGATATGAATTTTCTATGATATAGGCTTGAAGGGATATTTAGAACCTTGAAAGATCTTGGTTATAATGTTATAAGGAATGATAATCAAGGGTATTGTAGGATGAATCAATATTGGGCTTCAAAATCTAAGCGTTTGTGGAATAATGTTGTGGAAAATTTAGAATTTAGAGTGATGACAATTTAGAGTAAGGTTGATCAATTAGTTAAGTAATAGGATTAGCCATTAATTAAGTTAACATATTTATGGGAACTTAAGGTTTGATGTATCATAAGGTTTAGTCATGATCTTGAGAGTAAATATTATACCTTTGTTAGTGTTAATTTTTTTTTTAGAAATTTGTGTATGATTGATGATTAGGTTATTTGAAAGACGCATGTAAGAAGTGAGATAGAAACTATGTCTTGAGAAATTTTTGAAAGTCATTAAAAAACTTCGGATTAAGTGGATATGTGTGTTGGAATTGTGTTGTCTAAGACTATTTGAGTTGTGTAAGTTTGAATTACATGTTTTTGAGATAGGTGCTTATAAAATTCTGGGTGAAATTTATGATTTGCAAAAATTTTATATTTGGGATGTACCTGTAAATAATTAAGTTATGTTAGTTTGGTGCCATAAGATAAAGGTTCGATTCAAGGATCTTAGATTACTATTATTATGGGGTTGAGATAAGGTTTAACTATTAAATGTATTATCCAGGATAGACATCGATTAGTGAATTTTTTTGCTAAGATATCTTATGTTGAACTGCATAAATGTTAATATTTGGATTTAAAGTCTTAGCATACCTTGAGTTCAATAAATTTAATAAATGATGCTTTTGAGATTTTAATGTTTAAATATAATAAGGTTGATGAACATCTTGGGTATAATATATGGAAAGTAAGATACGATAAGCTTGGACTCCATTTCTAATATTAGGATGAGACATCCACTACTCGTTTTTTTTCAAAATATACTAGAATTTTTTTTAGACTTAAGAATTCGGTCGAAAGTATACTTAAATGTCTACTGCTCGTTATTCTTAAATTAGTACTAGAAATTTTTTTTTTACAAAGTATCGGCCGAATATACATCAATATATATATATATATATATATATATTTCTAAAATAAATTTTTGCACCATTTTAAAAATAAAACAACCAACTATATTTGAAAATTTAAAGGAAAATCGTTCGAAAAGTAAAATCGTCAATCGTTTACCAAACCTAACTTAGCAATATTTCAAAAATAAACTTAACTCTAGCATCTTCTCAAAAACCTCTCAAAAACATCATAAAAGCCATAAAATCGTTAACATAAACTTAAATCATAAACTTAATCTAATTTGTGGAAAAATTGCTCTGGTCCTCAGGTTCTGTGCACCTTCAGTCCAGTAAGATCAACCATCAAGTCTGTTGACAACATCAATATCATTCTCACCTGTACCGATCACACCTAGTGAGTCTAATAACTCAGCAAACCATAATCTTGGTAACAAATAATACATATATAATCACATGCAACAATGAAAATACTTTTCCTTAAAATAACTTTTCATTAACATGCATAAAGATAAACATTTATCCTTTCATCATAAATATTTTTTTTCATCGTATACGTTTTCCTTTTTATTGAATTCAGATCGTTAATTGTAACTTTTCGCATCAGCTGAAGGTCGATGGATCCATCTATGTGTAACCACAGTACTGGGCGGTGGGGACATCAATGACACTCTCACCTGTCAACTGAACCTTGGCCTTACATATCATCATAATCATTGTATCATCATAATCATCGTATTAGTCATAATCACTTCACCTCCTTCAACTTTTCATATTATCATCACTTATAAAAATTCAAGCATATTATAATTGTTTTTTTCTTTTAAATCAAGCATTCAACATATTATTTAGTATTATTTTCCATCATAAAATTACATAACATTTAAAATAATCATATTATCGTTATTTACAGCATTCATGGTACTACCAGGACGTCTAACATTTTTCAGGTGTAAAATGACTGTTTTACCCCTAAAAGCATAACTTTTCGTATTTTTCCTTAGACCTCTATACGACGACCTAAATCATTCCAAACTTAACATATCACTTTAAAATAAACCCATAAATATTTATTAGACGTAATTTTAAGCTCCTTGACTAATTTCCCAATTCGTTTTTAAAGCTAGGACGTATCTCCCGGTTTTGACTCGTATGGACCCTAAACTTAACCAAAACTTACCAAACTTGGAGCAAAGCTTAATAAAAAACAAATAAGACTTTTCCAACAAAAACTAAACCCATTATAACCCTCGAACCATCCTAGCTACCAACTGAAATTTCTGGTGTTCCTATTTTCTAAAACCCTAGTCCATATCATGTAAATTTTCGATCCTAGCCTTCAAGCAACTCGACCAGCCCTTATGAGCCCCTACTAGGACAATGATCGAACCCCTATGGACCCTACTGGACCGAGAATGGAAGACCTAGAAGCCTCAGACCTTCAACCCATCACTAAAGCATTCGCATGGCACCCTATTCTCATGTGATTGTCCCTTCCTTCGAGCCATCCTCAAGCGATCTCCTAGCACTTCGAACCAGCCCTTGTGCAGCCACCCTTTGACCAACATACAGCCCTCGGAGGACTCATGCTCCCTCCCTAACAGTAGCTGCTGCCGTGGCTCGCAAGGAACGTCCTAGCCGAAGAGTCCCAACCCACTATGACTCTTATTTTCGTTCCTTATGATACCTGATTATGCCCATCCTTTGATCCTGCCATTAAGGACTTTAAAAACAGTGGAAAACGTCCCCTATGATGTCCTACCATGGCAGCCCCTTTGTGCAATGATATCATAAGCATTGAATCACAAAATCATGAGTTTTATGAAAGTGTATCCATAAAAACGAAAATAAAACTTATGACACATATTTTTCATGCAATTTTAATCAAATATGCATAACATGATGTGAAAGATGTTTGAAAGAAAGTTATGGCGTGCCTTTGCGTTTATTATGAACAAAAAATGTCTTGCAATGCGAAGAACGTCGGCGGGGAGACGAGGGATGCAACCTTGTTGATTTTTCTTTCAACTTTCTTGGCTTTCCATTAAAATACGTGCATTTGTGTGCATGGCTGGTGGAGGAAGAGTCTTTGTATTGTTTCAAGAGGTTGGGCGTGAGTTATATGTGTTTTTTGTTGGGTTTTTGGCTTTTTATATTTATTAAACACTCAAGTGCAAGCCTAAGCCCATTAATTATGGTATATTAATCCCATTAAGCTCATTAATAAATATTTAAAATATTTTTTTTAGGAAAGTTTGTAAAACTATTATCCGAGTTCTCAAAAAGTCCATATTTTGATCGAAAAACGAATACCGGTTTAAAAATATGACTCGGTGCGTAAAAACACCCCAAAAGTTGTCATTTTCAAAAATACCATATAAAATATATTATGCTTTAAACAATTAAAAATAATTATTTAATAAAATATTTCCTTCTTATGGATCCCAGTCCCCGTTCCTCGATCGCGTCTCGAATAACCTTTTAAAATACAGTTTTATGGTTTCATGTAGAAAACTACATTTCAAACATGTAAACATGCCTACCACATTTAATAAATGTAATTAAGATAATTTATTTAAAATACATAAAATTTTTGATAATTTTGCATACATGTGGTTTGCGTGGACCTTAAAATTCTCGGGACGTTACAATCTACCCCCCTTAAATTGAATTTCGTCCCCAAATTTGCTTATCCTCGATGATCAAAAAGTTTAAACTCTTAATTCTGGTATTCCAATACTCCACGCTGCCGCTGCGCCACTCTGATAATTTTTAGGCTGTTTTTATGTCTCCTCAATCCTAATTAAATTTTCCTTATAAATCCTCGTTTGTGAATCACGACTTAAAACTACTTATGGTGACTTAGTTCTATTTTACTATAACCTCAAATTTTGAATTTTCTTACAGTTCCTAGTATTAGAAATGAAGGTCCAAAGTTATTGTATCTTACATTCTTTATATTATACTCAAGATGTTCATCAACCTATTATAAGTATTTAAATCCAAATATTAGCATTTATGCCGATCAAATTAAGATATCTAAGCACCAAAATTTACTAATCGACTTCTATCCTGATAATAACTTTAAAAGTTAATCCTTATTCAACCCCATCATTAATTTAGTCTAAGTTCCTTGAATTGAATCTTTATCTTATGACACCTAACTAACATGGCTTAATTATCAACAAATACATTCCAAATATAAAATTGTTGCAGATCTTAAATTTTGCCCAAATATTTCATATAAACACTCATCTCATAATCTTGTAATTCAAACATACACAACTCATATAGTCTTTAGAGAACATAATTTCAACACACATATCCACTTAATCCCAAATTTCTTAATGACTTTAAAAAAAATCCGATTTTGGCTCCCTCTTACCTTTATTGACTCGAGCTTCGTAGTATCTTATAAGCTCAAACTTGACTTCTAATATTTTTCTTAAACATAAAAATGAGCCTTCCGATTTAATAACTTAATGACTAAACCATGAAGCGTTTTTAACTCGAATAAATTCAAAACATAACCTTTCTTCCCAAATTTTAGACATAAACTTTTCATCCCTAAATTTAACTAATTGATCAATTTTACCTTAGATTGTCCTCCGTCTAAATTCTTAATTTGCCACAACATTATTCCACTAACGCTTTGATCTTCAAACCCAATATTGATTCATTCTATAAGACCCTTGATTACCATTCCTTACAGCATCATAACCAATATTTAACAATTGCAAAATTAATTTCTAATGTCCTCGAAAATTCATCATTTAACCCTACATATTTTTCGAAAGTTGTGTTCCAACCCCTGAGATTTCGAATTCTTACCATTTAGTCCCAATAGTTCTGATGATTTGTATCTTAGCCTCGAGAATTTCGCATTCTATCAATTTGGACACTAAACTTTCAGAAATGATTGTTTCAACCCCTAGAATTCCAGAAATTGCGAGGACAACCTCTACTTACCTAAGTTTTGCAAAATAGCCCCTAGAATTTTTCTAATTTGCAACTTAGTCCATCCTTTGATCCTTCCCTGAAGGACTGTAAAACCAGTGGAAAATGTCTCCTATGATGTCCCTACCAGTGCAGCCCCTTTGTGGAATGATATCATAAGCTTTGAATCACAAAATCATGAGTTATATTCAATTGTATCCATAAAAACAAAAATAAAACTTTTGCCAAATATTTTTCATGCAATTTTAATAAATTATGCACAATATGGTGTGAAAAATATTTGAAAGAAATTTAAGGTGTGCCTTTGCGTTTATTACGCATGAAAAACAGCTTTCGATGCGATTCATGGCTTTCCTTTTTAAAATACGTGTATGTGTGTGCTTGGCTGGTGGAAGAAGAGTCCTTCTATTGTTTCAAGAGGTGGGACGTGAGTTACGTGTGTTTTTTGTAGGGTTTTTGGCTTTTCATTTTGATTAAACACTGAAGTGCAAGCCTTGGCCCATTAATCATGGTATATTAGGCTCATTAAGCCTATTAGTAAATATTTTAAATATTTTGTTTAGGAAGTTTGTGAAACTATTAGCCGAGTTCTTAAAAAGTCCATATTTTAATCAAAAATCGAATATCGGTTTAAAAATACGACTCGGTGCATAAATATATTTTCGTTCAATGTTATCACCTGCATGCGCATATTTTAAAAAGTCCATATTTTAATGTTATCACCTGCATGTTTACATGGTTTATACGTTTAAGCTACAAGTTTGAGCACTTTTTGAAGTTAAATATCATTTATGTTTAAGTTTGCATGATAAATGATTTTTATGATTAAAATCTGCATGGTTGCATGATTATTTTTTTTAATGCTAAAAGATTAGATACTTTAGAATTTTATGCATGTTACGATATGAATTAAATAAGAAATATTATGATTTTCATGTATGTTGGCTTCGTAGTGGAATTGGACACGTTTAAGAATTTGGTTAATGTGCGTTAGAAAAATTGGAAAATGATTTGACTATATTGATTTTTGGGTTTTAGTACTGATGTTCTAATTTTTGAATTATAAGTTAATCATGACGATTACGAATGGTTTTGGGACAGGTATATTTTCTAAAAAAAATACTGATGATTTGTGGTTACTAATTGAGTTAATTTTCAAAAATTATGTATAAGGAATAATGATTCGAAGAGCGCGTCGGTCTTTAGAATTATAAAAATGTATAATTTGAGATTTTAGGTTTTGATGGAAATGTAAGATTTGTTATGAAAATTGATTTTGGGTTTAATAAGCTTAAAATTATTGAATTTTATGTTAAGGGAAACCTATGTAATGGAATTAGGATTGCAAAAATCTTATGGGTTAATTTTTGAAATTATGGACCAAATGGATAATTTTCGAGGCAATTAGGAATTAATTTTGCAATTGTTAAGGAATTTGGGGACTAGTTTAGCAATAAGTGAGAATTGAATGGTTTAAATGATAGGAATTTTTGTTGATTTAGGCTTGAAGGGATGTTTAGAACCTTGAAATATCTTTGTTATAATGTGATAAGAAATGGTAATCAAGGGCATTGTAGGATGAATCATTATTGGGCTTGAGAATCTAAGCGTTAGTGAAATAATATTATGGAAACTTAAGAATTTAGAGTGATGACAATTTAAAGTAAATTTAATTAATTAGTTAAGTTATTGGATTTTACATTAAGTTAACATATTTTTGGGAACTTAAAGTTTGATGTATCATAAGTTTTAGTCATGATCTTAAGAGTTAAAATTATACCTTTGTTAAGGTTAAATAAATTTTTTTAGAAAGTTGGGTATGATTTATGGTTAGGTCACTTGAAAGACACATGTAAGAAGTTAGATAGACACCATGTCTTGAGGAATTTTTGAAAGTCATTAAGAAACTTGAGACTAAATTGATATGTGTTTTGGAATTGTGTTATCTAAGACTATTTGGGTTGTGTAAGTTTGAATTACAAGTTTATGAGATAGGTGTTTATATGAAAATTCTGGGTGAAATTTAAGATTTGCATACATTTTTTATTTGGGATGTACTTGTAAATAGTCAAGTTATGTTAGTTTGGTACTGTAAGATAAAGGTTCGATTCAAGGATCTCATACTAATATTATTATGGGGTTGATATAAGGTTTAACTAAGTGTATTACCTAGGGTAGAAGTAGATTAGTAAATTTTTGTGCTAAGATATCTTAAGTTGAACTGCATAAATGTTTAAAAAGCTTTAGCATATATTGATTCAATAAATTTAAGAAAGAATGCTTTTGGGATTTTAATGTTGAAATATAGTAGGTTGATGATCCTCTTGGGTATAGTATAAGGAAAGTAAGATACGATAAGTTTGGACCTCTATTTCTATTACTAGTAACTGTGAGAAAAGTCAAAAATCGAGGATATAATAAAATAGAACTAAGTCACCATAAGTCGTTTTAAGTCGTGATTCGCAAACGAGGAGCTTGAAGGCAAATTTAATTAGGATTGAGGAGTAAAACTTATTTTATCGGAGTGGCGCAACGGAAGTGTTGATTATTGGGATGCAAGAATTAAGAGTTCAAACTTTTTGGTTATCGAGGAATAGTGAATTTCGGGGACGAAATTCAATTTAAGAGGAGTTGATTGTAACGTCCCGAAAATTTTAAGGTCGTCGAAATGTGAACCACATGCATGCAAGTTATCAAATCTCTTATGTATTTTAATTAAATAGTTTTAATTTCATGAATTAATTATGGTAGGTGTGTTTACTTGTTTAAAATTTATTTTTCTACTTGAATGCAAAAAATTGTGTTTTTAAAGGTTATTCGAGACGCGATCGAGAACGGAGACCGAGGACCATATAAGGGGAAATATTTTTTTAAAATGATTATTTTAATTATTTAATTTATGGTATATTTTAATAGGTATTTTCGAAAATGAGGTGTTTTTACACGCCGAGCCTTATTTTAAACCGGCAATAAATTTTTGACAAAAATAGGGACTTTTTGGAGGTTCGGTTAACATTTTCGAGAAGTGAACCAAAAAAAATATTTTAATTATCATATAATAGGCCTATTATACTAGGTTAATGGGCCTAAGCTTGCACCATGTATTTTTATATCAAATAATCAAGCTTCCAAGCTCTTTTATTTCCTTCAAACACACGCCCCTCACCCTAGGAAATAACTAGGACTTTTCAATCAGCACATAAACACACACCACACGTTTCCAAGAGGGATTCACGCAAGGTTTGAAGAAAATTCAGCAATCTTCTTCCCCTGTCTCTCCGTCAACGTTTCTCGCATAGCAAGTTGTTTTTCCCACGTGAAATATATAGAGGCATGCCTTAATCTTTTTTCACTCATCTTTCACACCGTATTTTGCGTTTTGATACATGATTGCATGAAAAACATGATACGATTCTTTTATTTTCATTTTTATGGCATAAACATGATAAAACTAGAGTTTTCATATTTTAAAACTCTTGCTTATGATGCACAAAGGGGCTACCATGGTAGGGTTACTAGATGAGACGTTTTCCACTTGTTTAAGGGTCATGAGGTGCATGTTTAAGGGCTAGACAAGATTGGGTAGCAATATGAACGAAAATTTGAGTTTCTATTTGCCAGGGTTTTCAAACTTGGCTTCCAAAGAGGACATGGCTCTTATCTGCTGTAGGGAAATGTTCTAGGGTCGTAAGAGAGGCTATTACAGGTCTAGGGTGGTTGCATGAGGGCTGGAGCGAACAAGGCCGTACGTGAGGCTTGGACGCGTGAGACTCCTAAGAGACGGGTTCGAGGGCTGCAAGGGTATAGCTTGTTAGGTTCTGTCTAGTAGTTTGCTATGGGTTCAGTTTATGTGCATAATTTCTATTATTTAATTTTAAATGATTATTATTTTAAGAATTTGTTGATTTAATTGCATTTAAATCATTTACGTTATTTTTAAGGACTTCAAATCGCGTATTTCAAATTTTAGCTTTTTATATATATACGCGAGACCGGACCGGAAATAGGAAATCGAAGATGAATTTTATGATCCAAAAATATTCCTAAATTTATTCCGAGCTAAGAAATAATTTAATTTAATGGAATCAAGTGGAATTAAGTCTACTTTAATTAATTAATCACCAATTTAATTTTAGGATTCTTAATTCATATTTCCAGTAACATTTTGTGTAATTACAGTAAGTTTAAGCATATTTTGATCATGGCTAGATGTTGGTTCAATGTTGATTCGGGTTGGTTCGGAGCCATGGTTGAAATTAGAGTTCATGGTCTAGTTTGGCTCGGTTTTGATGCATGCATGGACGTATCTCATCAATTTCATTGATTGTGGTTCGGACATGATATTTTATTGTTGTGCATTACATTCGATAACTTATTAAGTTGGTTAAGTACGGTTCGTGTATCAAGTCGTTCGGATGTCCCTAAGTCACCGTACTTCATTCGGGTGCATTTTAGGTAAAATTAGGGTTCCATAAGTCCCACGATAATTTACGCAGCGAGCCTGGGAAACGATCCAACTAAGCAAAGCATAAGGGTTGTAAGTATATTTACGTGCAAAATATGAAAATGCTTTATTTTTTAAATTTAAGATCTGTCTTGTGGCCATTTATGTTATCGGTTTGGAAACCGATGCACGCAGTCGGGGACCTCTCCAAGTAGTATGGGTTTGGAAGCCGGGATGCGTGATCGCGGACCTCTCCACCCGGTGACTTACGACTGGTTTAGGATTATGTACGGGTACGGACATCCAGTCCAAGGGCTGTGATGATCTTCACCGCCCAGTATACTGTGGTTTAGTCTGATCAGGCGATTATGTTATGGGCCACTTGCTTTGACACATTATTTCTACAGAAAATTACGATATGATATGATATGGCTCGTAGTGAGCAAAGATTTTACGTACGATTTTTATGATATGCATGTATCTATATTTACTCATGTTTATGTTATCAAGTTACGATTCAGTTTACGATATTTTTACGTTGCATGCGATCTTACTATGTATTTATTCGTTATTCACGATATATGCTTGCTAGGTCTTTAGACTCAGTAGACTTGATTGATGTAGGTACTGACGATGCAGAGGCTGAGGGCGGGGAGCACTGAGTTAGCTCGGATCGGCGGTAGTATGAACACGAGGACCTCACGTTTAGTTATTCAAGTTTATGTTAAAACTCTTGTTATAACTTTTATTCATTTTAAGTTATTATTTAAAACATTATTCTGTTTCCGCTGTAATGTTTATGTTAAACCGTTGGGTTATTTTACGAAAGTTCTTATACGTTGCAAGTTCATTTATTTAAAGAAATTTTTTTTAATAATTCCGCAAAATTATGAATACGAAATACGGGCCCTCACAGTTGGTATCAGAGCGAGGTTTCTTGCAAAGGGTTGTACTTACTACTGATCTCGAGAAGCTCATGAAGTCACGTCTTCAGTCTGTAAGTCCTACTTTCACGTATTACATATTTTTTTATCATGAAATAGTTTACCAGCATGTTCTCATGAAATATTTTATCAGCATGTTCTCATGAAAAATATTTTATGTCAAGATTATGTTTTAGCAAGTATATATTTAAATTTCAAGAAAAATAGTAGAATTATGCATGTTGGTTACGTAAGGGGTGCTGAGAGCGAGGCTGATGAGACTCAGAGCCGTTATGAGGATAGAGGTCCACCGCCACCTACTCCACCACCTGATATGGATACCCAGATGCTGGCGGGTATGACTCAGTTCTTCGCACAGTTCGCGGGGAACAATGCTGCAGAGGTAACTTGGCCGCCTAGGCCCGAGGCTATATGTGAGCGGTTCATGAGGATGAACCCGAAGGAGTTCACTGGGACGTCTGATCCCATGGTTGCTGAGGGATGGATTAAGTCCCTAGAGGTTACTTTCAGATTTATGGAGCAGGAGGATGTTGACAGGGTCCGCTGTGCGACCTATCTTTTTGGACAAGACCCCCGTATATGTTCGGAGGGCGCATCAGTAGCTCTCGATCTAGCTACTCTCAGTTGGACGTGCTTTAGAGAGGTATTCTTCTCTAAGTATTTTACTGATGACATGCGTTCGAGATTGACCAGGGAGTTTATGACCCTGAGACATGGTGACATGACTATTACGGAGTTTATCCGTAAGTTCCAGAGGGGTTGTCACTTTGTACCCCTGATCACGAACGACGGGGGTGCCAGGCTTAGGCACTTCATGGATGGATTGCGGCCGATCTTGAGCCGTGACTTTAGGGTTGTTGGCCCTACGACATGTAAAGGCTCGTATTTCGTATTCATAATTTTGCGGAATTATTAAAATTTTTCTAAATAAATAATTAACTTGCCACAATTATAAAATAAACATGTAATTAAAGTTTAATTTTAAAATAACAGCGGAAGTAAATATTGTTTTCAAACAACAATTTTAAAAATAATCCAACGTATTAAAAACTGAGTTTAACATCAAAAGTGCATAAACTAAAACATGAGGTCCTCGGGTTTACTACTGCTGTCCCAAGATCGCTCACTGGTCCCCGCCCGCGGTCTCGGCCTCATCAATACCTACAACAATCAAGTCTAGTGAGTCTAAAGACTCAACATGTATATATCGTGAATAACAAATAAATATATCGTAAAATCGCATGCAACTTAAAAATAAAGTATCGTAAGGCGTACGGTGAAAATCGTATCATGAATAATTATAACTACGTGCATATGTGAAAATCATACGTAAAAGCTTTGCTCCATAGAGCTCTGTCATAACATATCATAATTTTCTGTAGAGATACTGTTTCTAAGCTAGTGGCCCATAACATAACGTGAGCGCTTGATCAAACTAAACCACAGTATACTGGGCGGTAGAGATCAATCACAGCCCTTGGACTGGATGTCCGTACCCATACATAATCGTAAACCGGTCGTAAGTCATCGGGTGGAGAGGTCCTCGGTTCTTCCAAACCCATAAGCATAAGGTGGCCACAAGACATATAGCATATATCTCAAAAATAAACATTTTATATTTTATGCACGTAATATAATTATAAACATATTTTTACCGGATGAGTTGGATCACTCCCAGGCTTGCTGCGACTTAGTTCTAATATGTGACACATGCAAATAATATTATCTTGATTTAAACTTGACAACTAAACCAAGAACGAGACAATTAGGACCAACAACTTGATTTTTTATCATGGCTTCGTATCAACCCGAACCAACATTAAACCGACGTTTAAACATGATTAAAAATACCCTAAACATACTGAAAAATATGCATAAGAACTGGAAAACACGAAAATAGGTGAAAGGAATCCAAAAACATAAAACGCTCTTTCGAGAGTCATTTTGGCACCTTTCACCGTAAATTCTCGTATGACCTCTAAACTCGACCAAATCACAAACGGCCAAAAACATGACCTTCCTAACTCATTGAGGTCCTGTCCAGTCCAAGACCATGGGCAAAAAGCCAACCAAGAACTCGAACCACCCCAAAAACCGAAACCATAGCTGCTGTCAAATTTCAGTAGTAACAGTTTGTGTCTTTTGTAGTGAAATTCCTGAATTTTATGACTATGGGCTTGAACCACCACCCAAGGACTCTTACCAACATCCTAAGACATGGCTTGGACCATGGCTAAGGGCTAAAAGCGAACCATAACCCAAGCAAACACCTAGAACCACCACAACAAATCAGCCGAGAATACCCCCTTGCAGTGTAGTATTTTATGTTGACATGTTTTACTCTCTTGTCTCGTTCCAAGGGCCATTTGATCGACCATGGCTCGATCTAGACATGATGGAATCTTGTATGAACCATGGCTATTGGCTAGAAGTCAACCATAATCCAAACAACACTCAAGAAACCGAAACAATACTCATACCAAATCAGAATTTTTTTAAACCGATGGACACTTGACATGTTTATGAAAAACTCTGAAGGATCCGTGAACCAAGCTTGGGGAGGACACCTTGGTCACGTCCTAGACATGATAAAGAAGGGTTCTAACCATGGCTACAGCCCCTAGGACAGCCAGGTTTCAAACACACCCCCCAGGCAACCAACAACAAAATCGTGAGTCAATTCTGTAGTGTCTTGTAAATCTTGCTGTCATGCTTTTATTTGGAGTGTATGGACTGAAACCAATGGACAAACAACACCCTAACACACTATAATTCATGCCTAAATGCAGCCATGAGTGCCTGGGACCGAGAAACCTCCTGAAATCCACAAGAAAACAACTCAAACAGAACATAAGCCAAGGCCGAGAAAGTTGTGCAGTTTTTTTCAGAAATGTTGCTGTCAAAAATTCGTTTTTCCTCTTAAATCTTGAACATATAATGTTTTAAAATATCTATAGAACTTGATTGAAGAGCAAAGAAACAACATATACATGCCTGGAATTTGTTTTGAAGAAAAACAAAACAATACGACAATACGAGGCGACGGAGCCGAGTTGGATTTCTTCTTCTCGTTTCTGCTGTTGTTCACGATTTCAGCTGCTATTTTCTGATGTATTTTCGAGCATATGAGTGTAGGAAAGGTAAGGGATGAAGGTGAATGATATAAGAGATGTTAAGTGAGTCTTGAATTGCATTTAGTTAGGAGTTACAAGTGTGAACTTGAAATGTTTCTTCACCCTTGCCATAGCTGTTCTTATTTATTCATTCTTGCTGCTATTCACGATCTCATTAGCTTATTTCTGATATTTTCCAAAGGAGAGAGTGTGGATTTTCCAGATAATGAATATGAGTGTTATTAGGGGTGTTAAAGGTGCATTAAGTTGGGAGGTTACAAGTGAAGAAATTTTGAATGGGTTTTGAAATGATCTTTCTTCCCTACTGTCGAAGCTTCTTTCCTTTCTATTCCTACTGCCCGTTGGTTTGTTATGGTAATGGTTTGATTAGAAATAAGGTGTATTATAGTATTTAAATTTACCAATAGCTTTTTGAACTAAAGGTGAGTAATGGTATTCATTTTAAAGGCCATTGAGGTGACTAGAATGAATTTACTACTTTTTTGAATTGTCTTAACCAATTTTATTACTCATTTGCATGGTATATTATTATTTAAACTTTGTATTTTAAATTCTTAAGATTTTAAATAATCATTATATATTTTAGTGAATTAACACATTAAGTTAAATTAAACTCTTGCATGACTTTGCATTGATTCAACTTTAAGTATTTAAGTACTATGTTTAATTTCTTGAATATATTATACCTAGATTAATTCATCCTCAATTGTTTACACATTTTACTTAAACTCTAATTAAATATAGAATCTAATAGAATTTATTTACTAATTTGACTCCCATTAATTTAATAAATCCTAAAACATTCTTTTTCTTCAAATTAAATTATTAAATTTAGGAATATTTTTCTTATTATTAATCTTATTTCTAATTTCCAACTCCGGTCCGACTACGCGTATTTATCCTGAAAAGATAAACTAACATCTACTTTTAAAATAAATAATCATGACTTAAAATTATAAAAATGAATTAACACTTCATATTTTCATAAAATTCATTTTTTTTTAATTAATATAAATTATGCATGGCTTATATGTAATCTGATTTTCGGGTTCTATACGACATATGAGGTCGCCGTCTCTGGAGCTCTTACTGTAGAGCAGGATCAGAGAGATATCGAGAATGACCGCCAAGGTAAGCGGCCATTTCAGGCGCCCCACCGCCCTCCTTAGCAGCAGCAGCATAAGAGGCCTTTCCATGGCCCTTCGAGGAGCAGAGGGCAGTAGCAGCAGCAGCAGGGACGGGTGGTCCCGAGGATGCAAGATTACCCGGTCTGTGCGAGGTGCACACGCCACCATACCGGAGCTTGTATGTATGGCTATGGGAAGTGTTTCAAGTGTGGCGGTACTGGCCATTTGCTGAAGGATTGTCCTCAGGGGACATTGCCTACTCAGGGCAGAGTGTTTGCGCTCCATGCAGCGGAGGCGATCCCAGAGACTATGATCTTGGCAGGTATCTTAAAGCTTTAAGTTTATATTTGGGAAAATTTTAGCATATTTAATTAATCGTTTTGGGATTAATTGCTTTGAATTATTGGGTTATAAGATTTGAACTTAGAAATTGTGATAAGATTGCGTGTTCTATTTGGGTTGTTTTGGGAATCTAAGTTAGAAGAACTTTGACCTTTGCATGTCGATAGAATTAATTCTGGTAAATTATTGTGTTTAGATTGATGTTCCAACCTTTCAGGAAGAATATTTATAGGCAGAGCTTCTACGAACGCCTTGATTGATTCAGGGGCCACTCATTCATTCATATCTGAGACTTTTGCGAATTCCATCGAGCTCAAGACGATGGGATTGGATGTGGCGTATTCTGTGGTTATTCCATCTGGCGAGGAGACGGCAGCGACTAGCATTGTCCGAGACATAGAACTCGAGCTTCATGAAAATCTTGTCTATGCGGATTTGATCGTGCTGCCGATGCCAGAGTTTGATATTATCCTTGGGATGGATTGGCTTCACAAGAACAAAGTACTTATTGATTTTCAGCAGAGAACTCTTCTAGTCCGACCGCTCGGAAGGAAGCAGTTCCTATTTGAGCCTAACAGGTACTTTAATGTGCCTATCATGATATCTTGTATTCAGGCTAGGAAGCTCATGCATAGGGGTTGTCGAGCATTCGTTGCGACTATTATATCTGTTCCCGAGGTCCCCAGTCAGTCAGTTGCAGATGTCCCAGTTGTCAGGGACTTTTCAGACGTTTTTCCCGATGACATCTCTTGTAGACAATCGGTACGAGAGGTGGAGTTTTTGATCGATCTTATGCCAGGTACCGCGTCTATCTCTAAGGCGCCTTACAGGTTAGCACCGTCAGAGATGGTTGAGCTCAAGAAGCAGATTCAGGAGCTTCTTGACAAGGAGTTTATTTGCCCGAGTTTCTCTCCATGGGGCGCGCTTGTCTTATTCGTGAAGAAGAAAGACAGATCTATGAGGCTTTACATTGACTACCGGGAGTTGAATAGGGTTACAGTTAAGAATAAATACCCAATTCCGAGGATCAAAGATTTGTTTGATCAGTTGCAGTGAGACTCAGTATACTCCAAGATAGATCACCAGTTGAGGGTGAAAGATGCTGGTACTTTTAAGACTGCTTTTATGTCTCGTTATGGGCAATTCAAGTTCCTAGTGATGCCATTCGGTCTGACGAATGCGCCAGCGATCTTGATGGATCTCATGAGTCGCGTATTTCAGCCGTATCTTGATCATTTCGTGATTGTATTCATAGACTACATTCTCATCTGCTTAAAGAGTCAAGAGGATCACAGCAGGCATCTGACCGCAGTATTACAGGCGTTCCAGAGGCACAAGCTGTTCGCTAAGTTCAGTAAGTGCGAGTGCTGGTTAGAGATATTGGCGTTCCTAGGCCACATCATATCTAGTAGTGGCATTGAGGTAGACCCAGCGAAGGTTGCGACAGTCAGAGATTTTAGCGCCGATCTTGGCCATGCCTTCAGGGCCCGGAGATTTTGTATTGTATACCGATGCTACGATGTTCGGTCTAGGCGTAGTATTGATGCAGCATGGCAAAGTAATAGCGTATGCTTCTCGTCAGTTGAAGATCCACGAGGAACTATCCGACTCATGATCTTGAGTTAGCTGCTGTAGTATTTGCCTTGAAGATTTGGAGGCATTATCTATACGGAGAGAAGTGTCAGATCTTTACCCACCACAAGAGCCTCAAGTACTTCTTTACGCAGAAAGAGTTGAATATGCGTCAGAGGCGTTGGTTGGAGTTAGTCAAGGATTATGACTGTGACATTAGCTACCATCCTGGTAAAGCTAATGTAGTAGCAGATGATTTGAGCCGGAAATTCGCAATGATGGCTCATTTGACAGTTCAGAGGCCTCTTCAGAGTGAGATTCAGAGATATGGGTTCGAGACTTGGGGAGGTACCACTCCACCATCCTGGTGTGGAGAGTCCTATGAGTAATGACGCATGTGGAAAGCCCATGAGGGAAAAGGCCCCAGTTGGAACCCAAGATGGGACAAGGCCCCCGAGGGAGCCCAAGATCGGGATAGCCCATGCTCGTTACATGACGTAAGTTTTCTTTTGTTTTGATATGATTTGAAAATCTGATATGGGAGGAATCATGATAAGACTGTTATTATCTGTTCCTCAGATTATTGTCATTGTATAATTGAAATTAGATTGAAGAACGGATACGGTATGAAATTGTTATCATTTTCAGATTTGAATTTGATTGAGATTATACAGATTTGATATCAGATTGAGTTTGTTATCGACTATGAGTTATGATTTGTATCTGTTGATATCTGTATTGCTGGGTACATCGAGATTGTGCAGTTATGCCGTTGAAACAGAATTAGATTGAGTTCTGATTATATCCAGCATTGATTGAGTTGTATATTGATTTTGTACTTCTCAATATTGTCATTGCCAGATTGAGTATTGACAGATTCTAATTCGAGACTTCGACTTCGTTAGATTGACAGAAGAAAGGTATAAATCAATATTGAACCGGGAAGATACGACTCGAGTTAGATATGACTCGAGTTTTACAAAACCACATACTTTATTTATTGCATTGATGTTTGCAATTCATGAGATTGATATGCTTATTTTATTGATTTATAGTAAAGCATGTATAGAGTTCGGGCAGATGTGCCTAGTCTTTGGCAGAGCCGCCAAGACACTGGACTTTTGGTGTATCGATGTTGCTTAGAAGTAGATCGACTTCTATCGCTGAGATTCGATACCGAATGCCAAAGTCTGATTTAGACCGGGATCCCTAGATTTGAGAAGAGTCGAGTCTGAGAGTATGAGTCCCGAGTTTGATTTACAATTTTATATCGATTCATGTCTTACAGATTGTGATACATGTTATTGATATTTGTTTCATGCTTTTATATCTGTCTATATGATTGCATGTATACGTTGTTTATAAGGGGAATATATTTCTTACCAGAGTTATCCGGCTGTTGTTGTGTTTGTATGTGTGCACGACAACAGCTGGGAGAGGATCAGGGTCAAGAAGAGGATGAGAGATAAAGATTAGCGTGGAGATCCGGACTTAGAAGTAGATTTGATTTTCTGCACTTGATGTATAGTTGTTGACAATTAGTTGATCTGAACGTATTTTGTACGAGACTTGTACTTTACTTTCGATGTTTATATCAGATTGATTATTATATGTTGCGTACTCATGTATTTTTTTTTTAAAAAAAAGACCCAAATTAATTAACTGATCTTAATGATGATTAAGAAAATGAATTAGGTTCGAGTCCCCATAGCAGGTGGTATCAGAGCAGTAGGTTCCTTAGACTGAGATAGAAGAGAATGTGTGTGGTAGATTGAGTTTTCTTTCCTGCTTTTACATGCTAGCATTGCGTTATGTTGTGATGTTCTACAGCTTTAATACATGTTTACTTGATTATCTGATTTGATTGGAAACATATAAGACTTGAGAATGAAACAGAACCGATTCTTGATCAGCAGTAAAATGACCAGAGGAGGACTGAAACAAAATTGTTGTATTTGGTTACTAATCTTTTTGATAATCACATATGCCTCCTCGAAGAATCCCAGAATAGGGTAGTACTTCGACTAATCTGATGGATGTCACAGCAACACCAATGGAAACGTTCAAACCACCGACTCTGAAGGGCACAGAGAATTCTGTTGAGTGTGAGAGTTGGCTCGATGACATTGAGATGCTGTTTGATTCCTTGGATTATACAGATGAGCGCAGAGTCCGACTGATTGGACACCAGTTGCATGAAGTTGCAAAGAATTGGTGGATTACGACGAAGAGAGCTTTGGAGCATCGAGATACAGTTATTACTTGAAAAATCTTTAAGACTGAATTTTATCAAAACATTTTCCCAGTATCGTACAGGAAAGACAAGGGTGCAGAGTTTGCCAATCTGAGACAAGGTCAGTTGAATATTGAAGAGTACGTGACAAAGTTCTCTACATTGTTGCGATTTGCTCCACATGTTGCTGAGAATGATGAAGCTGTTGCTGATCAGTTTATCAATGGGCTGAATCCTGAGATTTTTACACTTGTGAATACCGGGAGACCGAATAACTTTGTTGATGCCCTGAACAGGGCAAAAGGAGCTGAAGCTGGCCTGATTAGGCAGAAAGGAGCTTCCTCCAGTACAGAAACAGCAACCATCTTCCCTTCAGTTCCAACAACCACCTCCCAGATTTGAGAGTGGCAGTAGTAGTAGTGGAACGAAAGATTATTTGAAAGCCAGAGGAAGACAGTTCAAGAGGCCTGGAAGTATTTATTCTAGCTCCAGTGGTTCCAGACAGAGTTATACAGGAGCTTATTGCAGAACTTGCGGAGGGAGACATCCCACAGAGCAATGCCAAGGAGTATCTGGCAGTTGCAACTTCTGCAGACAGCAGGGACATTTTGCTAGAGTGTGTCCACGGAGAGGTTCCCAGAGATCCCAGGGAGCAGAATCATCTGGATCAGTGACTCAGACTGATAGACGATCAGCTTCTGTTCACTCCTTCCAGCCACCGACTACTACTCAGTCACAGCAGAGGCCAGGAGGAAGCCAGACTGTTAGCCAGCCTCCGAGACAACAGGCGAGAGTATTTGCTTTGACTGAAGAACAGGCACAGGAAGCACCAGATGATGTTGTTGCAGGTAACTGTTCTTTATGCGGTTATCTTGCTTATGTATTGATTGATACGGGTGCATCCCATTATTTTATTTTTGAGCGATTTGCATTCATTCATGCATTGCCTGTTGAGTCATTATCTGCTGTAGTATCTGTCTCTTCACCTTTGGGGAGAGGTCTTGTATCAGTGACGTCTGTTAGACATTGTATGCTACAGTATGATGGGCATGAGATTGAGTTAGATTGTATTGTACTTGGGTTGTCTGATTTTGACTGCATTATTGGTATCGATATGCTGACCAATACAGAGCTACCGTAGATTGTTTCCAGAAGATTGTGAGATTCAGACCTGACATGACTGATGAATGGAAATTTTACGGTAAGGGTTCTAGATCTAGAATTCCTTTGATATCTGTATTATCCATGACTCGATTATTACAGAAAGGAGTAGAGGGATTCCTTGTGTATTCAGTAGATGTACTGAAATCAAGCCCATCAATGGCTGATTTGCCAGTGGTATGTGAGTTTGATGATGTCTTCCCAGATGAGATTCCGGGTTTGCCTCCAGTCAGAGAGATAGACTTCAGTATTGAATTGGTACCAAGTACAGTTCCGATTTCTAGAGCTCCGTACAGAATGACACCGATTGAAATGAAAGAATTGAAAGAGCAGTTAAAAGATCTACTGGCCAAGGGTTACATTAGACCGATTGTTTCTCCTTGGGGTGCTACAGTACTGTTTGTGAGAAAGAATGATGGTTCAATGAGACTCTGCCTTGACTACCGGTAACTGAACAAGGCCACAGTAAAGAATAAATACCCTTTGCCTCGTATAGATGATTTATTTGATCAGTTGCAGGGTTCTTTTGTGTATTCCAAGATCAATCTAACATCTGGATATCATCAGCTGAGAGTCAGAGATTCTGATATCTCGAAGACAGCTTTCAGAACCAGGTATGGCCACTATGAGTTTATTGTCATGCCGTTTGGTTTAACGAATGCTCCAGCTGTATTTATGGGTTTGATGAATCGTGTATTTCAGAAGTATCTCGATGATTTTGTGATTATTTTTATTGATGATATTCTGATTTATTCCAAGAATATGATTGATCATGCTGAGCATTTGAGAACTGTGTTGAGAATTCTTAGAACTGAGAAATTGTATGCCAAACTGTCGAAATGTGAGTTCTGGCTAAAACAAGTTATATTTCTGGGACATATTATATCTGGAAATGGTATTTCTGTTGATCCTAGCAAGGTGGAGGCAGTGATAAGTTGGCCTAGACCGATATCTGTGCTAGAGATACGCAGTTTTATGGGTTTAGCAGGACATTATCGACGATTTATTAAAGATTTTTTGAGCATTGCTAAGCGTATTACTCAGTTGACTCAGAAGAATGCACTGTTTGGTTAAAAGAGTGTGAGTCCAGCTTTCTAGAATTGAAGAAGAGATTGACCAGTGCTCCGGTGTTGACTATTCCATCAGGTACTGGTGATTTTGTTGTTTATGGCGATGCTTCTCACAGAGCATTGGGTTGTGTTTTGATGCTGCGAGGACATGTTATTGCCTATGCCTCGAGACAATTGAAGCAACATGAGTCTCGCTACCCAATTCATGAACTTGAATTGACATCCATCGTATTTGCAATGAAGATATGACGACGTTACCTATATGGTGAGAAGTTTGAGATTTATTCTGATCACAAGAGTCTGAAATATCTGTTTTCACAGTCAGAATTGAATATGAGGCAACAGAGATGGCTTGATTTCCTGAAAGATTTTGATTGTGAAATCAAATACTATCTGGGAAAATCGAATGAAGCAGCTGATGCACTGAGTCAAAATGTATGTTCTTTATCCTTATCGACGATTGGTGTTTCAAATTTGATTGAAGATTGCTGTTTGTCTGGATTAGCATTTGAGACAGATTGTAGACCATTGAAATTATATACTATTCAAGTTGAACCAGAGCTGATTTTGTGAATCAAAGATGCACAGAAAGTTGATCAGAATGTTTAGAATTCGATTTCGATGGTTAGAGCAGGACATCGATCCGAATATCAGGTACGTGATCATGTACTGTATGTGAATAATCGTCTTGTTGTGCCAGATGTTTCAGATTTGAAACGACAGATATTGTCAGAAGAGCACAGTAGTTGATTCATCATTTATCCTTGTGGCAGAAAGATGTATAATAATTAGAAAAGACAGTTTTGGTGGAAACAGATGAAAGCAGATATCGCAGAGTTTGTATCAAAATGTCTGAATTGTCAACAGGTAAAAGCAGAAAGAAAGAAACCAAGAGGTTTGTTACACAGCTTGTCTATTCCTGAATGGAAATGGGATCACAATTCTATGGATTTTGTGACGAATCTACCACGTTCCTCCCGAAGTTGTGATGCAATTTGGGTCGTGATTAAAAGATTAACCAAATCAGCATGTTTTATTCCGTACAAGATGACGTACAGACATGACAAGATGGCAGAGATCTATGTCAGAGAAGTTGTCAGATTGCATCGAGTGCCGAAGTCGATTGTATCAGACCGTGATCCTTGGTTTACTTCGCACTTTTGGCACAATTTGCAACAAGCTCTAGGTACTAAATTGCACCTTAGTACTGCATATCATCCACAGACTGATGGACAGTCAGAGCGGACTATCCAGACATTGGAGGATATGCTTAGAGCTGTAGTGCTAGATTTTGGAACTAGCTGGCAAGATTCTTTGCCACTTTGTGAGTTTTCATACAACAACAGCTATCAGATGAGTATAGAGATGGCTCCATTTGAAGCGTTGTACGGCAAGAAGTGCAGATCCCCTCTTTATTGGGATGATATTTTTGAGGTACCTGAGATTGGGCCTGATATGATCCGAAATATGACTGAAAAAGTAAAGCTGATTCAGAAGAGAATGAAGACAGCTCAAGACAGACAGGCCAAATATGCCAATGTTCATCGTCGACCATTGGTATTTGAGACATGAGACAGAGTATTTCTGAAGATTTCTCCTTTCAGTGGTGTTGTCAGATTTGGCAAGAAAGGGAAGTTATCTCCACGATATATCGGTCCGTATGAGATTCTCGAGAAGATAGGAGATCGTGCCTATCGACTCGCCTTACCGCCTTCTCTATCTGAAATACATGATGTCTTTCATGTATCTTTATTGCGGAAGTATCTTCCTAATGCATCTCATATTCTTCAGCAAGACGAGGCAGAACTTGATGAGACTCTGAGTTATTTTGAAAAGCCAATTCAGATTCTTGATCGTAAAGAAAAGCAGCTCAGAACGAAGACTACTTCGCTTGTGAAAGTTCAGTGGAGTCTTCATGGCATTGAAGAAGCTACTTGGAAGACTGAATCAGACATGAGACAGAAATTCCCAGAGTTATTTCATTGATGTGAGTCTCTTTATTTAGCTTCTGTATATCTTGTACTTGTATCTGATTTGATTGCTTGCGATTTCGAGGACGAAATAAGATCTTAGAGGGGGAGAAATGTAATGCCCGAGATTTTATTATTGTAATCTGAAATGATTTATTGTTTATTGATGTGATTATAGACGGAAAGGATCAGACCGGAAAAGACAAAAGAAGACTTGAATTATGTGCGAGGAGTGAAACCCTCGCGCATATGCGCGACCGAGCAAGGCGCATATGCGCGAGGCAGGCAGAGAACCTCGCGCATATGCGCGACCAGGGCCCGTGCATATGCGCAAACATGGAAGAGAACCTCGTGCATATGCACAAAGAGAGGATGCGCATATGCGCGAGCTGAGGAATTCCGAATATGCCGAGACAGAGTGTCTCGCGCATATGCGCCGGGAGAGGTCGTGCATATACGCGAGACGTGCTGCTTGAAGATTTATGCCACATGGCTTGAACATGCAATATAATATGAAATGTATTCATTTTCCCTCATTCCAGCAGGGAAGAAACGAGAAAGCTTAAGGAAAAGCTTCAAGGCCTTGAATCAGAGATTGGCGATTTACGAAAGATCCGCCCGTCCGATTTTCAATCCGACTTCATTACTGTACTTCTCTTGTCAAGAGCTTCGACAGGACGTAAGTTTTCTTATGTTTTGATAAAATTGAAAATCTGATATGGGAGGAATCATGATATGACTGTTATTATCTGTTCCTGAGATTATTGTCATTGTATAATTGAAATCAGATTGAAGAACGGTTACCGTAAGAAATTTTTATCAGTTTCAGATTTGAAATATTATACAGATTTGATATCAGATTGAGTTTTTTATCGACTATGAGTTATGATTTGTATCTGTTGATATCTGTATTGCTGGGTAAATTGAGATTGTGCAGTTATGTCGTTGAAACAGAATTCGAGACTTCGACTTCGTCAGATTAACAAAAGAAAGGTATAAATCAATGTTGAATCGGGAAGATACGACTCGAGTTAGATATGACTTGAGTTTCCCAAAACCACATACTTTATTTATTGCATTGATGTTTGCAATTCATGAGATTGATATGCTTAGTATATTGATTTATAGTAAAGCATGTATAGAGTTCTGGCATATGTGCCTAGTCTTTTGCAGAGCCGCCAAGACACTGGACTTTTGGTGTATCGATGTTGCTTAGAAGTAGATCGACTTCTATCGCTGAGATTCGATACAGAATGCCAAAGTCTGATTTAGATCGGGATCCCTAGATTAGAGAAGAGTCGAGTCTGAGAGTATGAGTCCCGAGTTTGATTTACAGCTTTATATCGATTCATGTCTTACAGATTGTGATACTTTTTATTGATATCTGTTTCATGCTTTTATATATGTCCATATGATTGCATGTATACATTTTTTATACTGGGAATATATTTCTCACCGAAGTTATCCGGCTGTTGTTGTGTTTGTATGTGTGCATGACAACAGGTAGGACAGGATCAGGGTCAAGAAGAGGATAAGAGATAAAGATTAGCGTGGAGATCCAGACTTAGAAGTAGATTTGATTTTCACCACTTGATGTATAGTTGTCGAACATTAGTTTATCTGAACGTATTTTGTACAAGACTTGTACTTTTTTCGATGTTTATATCAGATTGATTATTATATGTTGTGCACTCATGTATTTTAAAAAAAAAAATTAGACCCAGATTAATTAATTAATTGATCCTAATGATGATTAAGAAAATGAATTAGGTTCGGTTCCCCACATTGGGTATTCGTTTTAAGGTCTAAGGATAAATTGAAAAAGTTAGTGTTTCAGAGGAAAACCGGTTTGCACCTGAAAAATTTTAGACGTCCTTGAAAACCGGTTTGCACCTGAATGCTGTAATAAATGTTAAAATATTTATTTCAAATTTTTATGGAATTTTATAATGAAACTTTAATGCTAAAAGACATGTTTCATGCTTGGTTTAAAAGAATAATGATTTATACATGCATGAATTTTTATAAGTGATGGAAATATGAAAGGTTGAAGGAGGTTAATTGATTGTGACTAATACGATGATACGATGATACGTAAGGCAAAGGCTCAGTCTACGAGTAAGAGTGTCGCTCATGTCCCCGCCGCCCGGTACTTTTGTTAAATGTAGATGGATTCAACGACCTACATCTAATATGAAATTCACAATTAAGGATCTGAATTCAATAAAAAGAGAAACGTATATGTATATGATAAGAGAAAAGATGTTTGAGTTTATGTTCATGAAAAGATATTTTCTTAAAAATATTTTCACTGTTGCTTGTGAATGTATACGTATTACTTGCTATCACGATTAAGGTTTTCCGAGTCAATAAAATCACTAGGTTTGGTCGATACAGGTGAGCATGATGTTGATGAAGGGCTTGATGGTTGAACTATCTGGACTGATGGTGCACACAACCCGAGGACCGCCACCAGTTTTATACAAAATTATGTTTATGATTTAAGTTTACTTTAAATATTTTTATGTATTATATGCTTTTGAGAGGTTTCTGAGAAGATGTTAGAGTTAAGGTTATTTTGAAATATTGGTAGCTCAGGGATGGATGTCGTTTACGATTTTATGTCTTGCATTTGCGTATTTTTGGATTTTCAAATAATAGGTTGGTTGGTTATTTTAAATGATACAAAAGTATTTTTAAACATATATATGTTTATTTTCGGCCGAAAGCATAGGAGGAAAAAAAATATCTAGTACATTTTAAAGAAAAACAAGCAGTGGACGTTTCATTCACGAGAAAGAATCAAGATTCATTCCAAAGAAATTACAAGATGAATGAATCAAATGAAGAACCAAATACTTGCTACAACTATGGCGAGACTGGTAACTTCATAGCTGACTATCCCATACCAACAAAGGAAAAAAATAGATCAGTTGAAAGAGTAAGAAGCTTTTTGAGCACAGGAGAAGATACAAGGATGACAAGAAATCATCTAGAAGAAAGCACGAAGCCGTAGTAGTTGAAGAGAATAAATCATAATGGGCCAAAACTGATAGGGAAGCATCATAAGCTGAGAGCTCAAGCAGCTCCAGTGATGAAGAAGAGGTGAAATGCCTTATGGCTAATGATGCTGAGTTGGAATCTAACAGCGTTCATGTGTTTGATTGTAGAACTACTGACTTTCACGAGAAAAACTCATTTGTACACTACATGATCACGATATGGTAAGCGAGTACTTCCTGCTGGCTATCTCCTTTGAGAAAGCTAAGGCTACACAAATTTATCCTTCAAATGACAAAATCGATAGTTCAAAATCAGTTGAAAGTTCAAATATCAAACATGAGATTGCTAAGATAATAGTTGAAAAGGATGAAAGTCAATTTTTGATTCAGCAGCTGAAGTCATAAAATTATAGACTGATTGACGTGATTCATGCTTGGAATAAGTTATCAATCACGTTGACTGAAATGAAAGTTCACAGAAACTAGTTTGGGACAAAACTTGTTTAGGCTTCAGCAGCCAAGATGCCCCCAACAAGCAGTACAAAGCCAAAACTGAACATGAGCAAAAGGAAATATATTCACTTTGTTAAATCAGTCATGATACATAAACAACTTGAATTCAGTAAGTCGGTTAAGCAGCCAACTGAGAACATGAACAAAGCAAAACAGCACGGAATTGGATGTAGCCCTAAGAGTTCAATTGATTCAAGTAACTGGTCACCCAAGCGGTGCAGTTATGGCAAACAGAACTAATTGAAACCCTATTACAATTACTATTACAATTGCAAGCCTGTTCAAAAACGCTACCAGATGAACAACAAGGTTAATAGAGCAAAAACACATATTTTGTCATCTTCACACAACACACCTGTCACACACAAATTAGGTTAAGTTATCTGGAACACAGCAACTGGTAGGTTAGTTCGACTGATCCAAGTTTGGGTTCCTAAAGGACTAATCAGTTCAGGACCCAAATGGATTTGAATATCAAAATTTATTTATTATTTGTGATTGCAAGTTACAAGTAAACTGACCAAAGATTCAGTCTTCTACTTGGACAGTGGATGTTCAAGATACATGACTGGAGATGAAAATTTAATATCACAACTGGTCAAGTATTCAATTCCAAAAATCAGGTTTGGAGACGTTTCACAAGGTAGAACCAGGGGTAAGGGTAAGCTTATACATGATAATATTATTATTGACGATGTCTTACTTGTGAAAAATTTGAAATATAACTTGATTAGCATTAGTTAGTTATATGATCATAACTATTCAATTTATTTTAATAGACTTACATGAACTGTTTAAAATAGAACTAGTGATGACATAATGATAGAAAATAGATGTGATAAAAAATATAAAGCAAGTTGGAGCAAAATGAGCAAGTTTGTTTTGTCGCTTCAAATCAATCTAAGAACTGATTATGATATAAAAGGTCGAACCACCTTAATTTCAAAGCCATTGAACAACTGAGAAAACACAAAGTGGTAACTGGTCTACCAAAGATTGATTTTTCAAAAGATAAAATTTTTTCAACATGTCAGCTTGGGAAGCAAGTGAGATCATCTTTCAAAAATAAAGGAAGTAAATCTTCTATCCGATTTTTAGAACTGATGGATATGGACTTATTTGGTCCAATACTAGTCATGAGATTAGGGGTAATGAATACACTTTAGTGATTTTTGATGACTTCTCAATATTTACTTGGGTAATCTTTCTCAAAGCTAAAGATAAAACTACTTCACAACTGATAAAACTTTTGAAAAACTTTTAAATGATAAATCAGTTGGGATTGACAGAATAAGATCCGATCGTTGAACTGAATTTTCAATAAAACTCTATCTTAGTTTCTTGAAAATTTAGGAATCAGACATGAGTTCTCAGGTGCAAGAACGCCACAACTAAATGATGTAGCTGAACGTAGAAATCGAACTCTTAAGGAGGCAGCTAAAACTATAATTGCTGATACTGGGATTTCTCACAGGTTTTGGGCAGAAGCTGTTAACACATCGTGTTAGAAAAAATTGATGATTAATGATAATTATTTTAAAACACCCAATGAGATCTGGCATGTAAAGAAAAGTGTGGTTTCATGCTTCAAAATATTTGGGTGTAAGTGCTTCATTCCCAATAATGGTAAAAATCATCTAACTGCTTTCGATAGTAAATCAGAAAAAGTAATATTTATTGGTTATTCATCAATTAATAAAGCTTATAGAATATTTAATAAGCCTACTCTTTATGTCGAAGAATCGATACATATTGTTTTTCATGAAACTGTACTAACTTATAAGCCAACTGATCCAATTGAGCAGACAAATCGCTTAACAATATCAGTTTGGAGGATTACAGTGACGAGAAGATAATGATGTCACAAATTTCCTTCAAACACCAGAACCCAAGGTGGTAGAACAACCAGTTGAACATGGCGCAGTTCCTAATGATCAGTTTGGTATATGCAAAGAAGTTTGATAGATTCAAACTATAGATGGAGAAAAAATCGCCTAATGATTTGGTAATAGGTAATCTATCATATCTGGTAAAATTATATCTCAATTAGAACAAAATAAAACTGATGAAGCTCTAGCTGATCTCAGCTGGGTAATTTCTATGGAAGAAGAGCTAAATCAGTTTCTCATAACAATTTCTGGACTTTAGTTCCAACACCGTTTTCAAAGTCTATTATAGGTTCAAAATGGGTGTATAGGAAGAAACCGAACGAAGATGATTCAATTATGTGCAAATAACAATGCTAGTCGCACAACGCTATATGCAAGAAGAATGAATAGACTATAATGAAACGTATGCTCATGTAACTCGACTGGAAACAATCAGAATATTCCTTGCCTGCGTGTCTGAAACGACCATCGCTTTATAACTTTAAATAATACTAATTTTTTTATACCCATTAATTCGAAAACCACAATCTAAAAAAATAACTTAAAATTTCCATAAATCAAAATAATTTAACAATTTAAATCTAAAGTGCATAAAATCCGTAAAATCATCACTTACCAAAATTCGGTTTCTACCTTTAACATGATCAAAACTATCATAAATCTCTAATAAAATCCCTAACAAAAATATTTTAAGACTTTTAATTAACAAGCTAATGCGGAAATAAATGTCCCTCGGGAGTGTACTGCTATATTCGATCCACTCAAATGTCAGCGCATCCCTCAATATCATCACTTGCAACATTCAAAACTAGTGAGTATAATGACTCAACACGTTAAACATATGAGTAGAAAATAATACATATACAAGCACATGAATTAAAATCATACTTTTATTTAAGATAATTTTAAACATAAATAAATCATGTATCGTAAAATCATAAAATCGTAAAACTTTGCATCCTTGAAAGTGACTTGCATTTTATCCTCTGGTCGACTCATCAGTCTTAGTTCCCATTGCGCAAGGGGACGGGCACTAGGCACCGCCATGGAAATACGATCGTCGGGCTTCGTATGGGGCTTTGTCCCGTAAACAGACTCCCTCTAGGGCCTTTTCCCTCACGACATTCCCACAAAATTGCAAGTTCACTATTCCTTCTTAAAACGGATCCCCACATATCCTCTATATTATGTGTCACAATCAATTCACATCCCTCAAAAAAAATTTCCTTTTTCCTTTTTTTCAAATGCATAAAATATCATGATTTCCGAAAAATTACATATTAATAGTAAAATTTGCACAATTTTACCATAAATCATAAAATATTATATTTTCATCAAAATCGTCATTTTATATCATTTATCATGTGTTATGACCCTTCGGGACGCTGCCTACCCTTTTCATTTAAACAAGGGTAAAATCACTGTTTTACCCTTGGACTCTAAAATTTCTCGTTTTTGACTTTTCTTACTTTTATTGACTCTGGATCATCCCAAATATTTATTTAAGCTTAAACATAATTTTTTATATATTTTTATTAATCTTAAATTCGAGGCTTTCGATTTAATTCCATAATTACTAAAATTTTCCATCTACTCGACTTTGTTGGATTCCTAATCAATCTTGGACTCTTCTAGCTTATTAACAACCGGTCACTCACCCTGCTAAGCATCACTGGAACACTTTCTAACCCAACCTAGCCTGCCTTCGAGCCCCTGCTCTATGTTCGAAGCTGCGCGCATCAGCTTCAGTCGTATGCCCGTGCAAAAGGGCCCTAGGGCTCACGGCCACTATCATCTTCGAGTCATGCCCTTCCAGCACCTAGCCATCCCTGAGTCACCCTCCCAGACCCCTTTCGGACGAGCGTAGCTACCCCAACCCTTGCCATGCACCCTGCTTACCCAAATCGACGTACGCGTGCCATCATAAGAGTCCTAGGACGATAGGACTCTTCCTTTGGCTGTTGTCCAAGAGTCCTAGCCCTGCTAGGACTCTTCCTAAGTCCACACCATGACCTTCACGGGCCTTGGTCATGCCCTGATCGAGCCGCAACCCAAGCTCCCACCTAACCGAGCCCTCAACCACACTAGTGCACAAGGAAAGTCTCAAAACCCTAGGGTCCTTCCTTCCCACGTGCATAGCCCCTTCCAGCCCATTTCCAGTCCTTGTTTCACTCCTAAACGTCCATGTTCTATCCATAACATGCCCTATATTGGCAGCTTAACCCTTAGTAATAATAACGTTAAAGAAACAAGCGTAAAATTGTCAAAACGTTTGATATATTCGTTCTATCGTAAAACAAATTGAAAACATGTATTTTCATACAAAAACATTAAAACAAGCATAATATGGTTTTAGTGATGCGTCAAAAAGGTTTAGTAACGTGCCTTTGCATTTAAAACGCTCGAATATTCAATCGTTGGCGAGGGTGCGTAGAAGGACGAACGGGCGACAAAGAACCCTAGCTTTTCTCTCCTGAGGAATTTCTAATTTAGTGTGTGTTTGTTTGTGCAAAAATGGGCTACGTAGTGAGTTATGAAGCCCTAGGTTCAATTTATAAGATTTAATTTACATGTTAGTGGGCTTGGGTTTTGGGCTTTCAAGCTTGGGAGCTATTGGGCCTATTTAAGTTAGCTTATTTAGGCCCAATAACCAACCCTTATTTAATTGAAAGATAATATTTTATAAAAAAAATTCAAAAATAATGCATTTGATATTTTAAAAGTCCTTTGTTGGCCCAAAACTGGCTTCCCGGATAAAATCAAGCTCGTCTCGTAAAATAATTCGAACTTTAAATTTTTTTAGAAAACTTTAATTATATTTAATCATATTTTTAAGCCTTGAAAATATTTATTGAAAAATATTTATTTTGTCTTGGTCGTCCCCGGCCTCCTTTCCCGTGCCTATTATCGAATATTTGGCTAAAACATATTGTTTTCATATGATCATGCAATTTAATCATTTAAATCATGCAATCCTACCTTTAATCAGATAGCATGTCTCAAGTAAGCATTTAAAATAAATTAAACAAAGCAATTATGTAATTTAATTAATTTGCATGCATGCGGTTTACATGGGCTAGTTTTTCGGACGTTACAACGTCCTTCTAGAACTTCAAAGTATATCTAATGGATGTGAAAAACGTGTTCCTAAACTGTTAGTTACAAGAAAAGTTTTACGTAGAACAACCACCATGTTTTGAAAATCCTCTATTCGCTGACCATGTTTTTCATATAAACAAAGCATTATATGGTCTTAAACAAGCCCCTAGATCCTGCTATGAGACATTATCAAAAATCCTAACCGATCATGATTTTATTGTAAGAGCAGTTAACAAGACACTATTCAAATTCTCAAAAGAAATTATCACACATTACTTTTTCAAATATATCTTGATGAAATTATTTTTGAGTCAACTAGTCCCAAATTATGCGAAAAGTTTGCTAAATCAATATAAGACAAATTTTAGATGAGTATGATGGGTCAACTGACATTCTTTCTTGGTCTGCAAGTGAAGCAACTGGAAAATGGTATCTATATCGGTCAGACTAAATATACAAAGGAACAGATCAATAAATTTGGCATGTAAACATGTTCAGACGCATCTACTCCCAAGAGTTCAACGATTAAGTTAAATAAAGATGAAGGGGAAATATCACTTAAGATGACAATCTACAGAGGTTTAATATGTTTATTATTGTACCTAACTTCTATATGTCCTTATATTATGTTTGTTGTATGTTTATGTGCTAGATTTCAAGCTAATCCTAAACAATCGTATTTCTTAGATGCTAAACGTATATTGAAATATCTGAAAGACAAACAAAAGTGGGCTTATGGTATGATAATGATTCTTCTTTCAATTAGTTGGATATTCAGATGCAGATTACGAAGGATGTAAGCTTGATCGCAAAAGTACAAGTTGATAATGTCAGTTTCTAGTGGAAAAACTTATCTCACGGTTCAACAAAAATGAAACATTCATTGCCCCTTTCCAAACTAAAATGGAATATCTAGCTGCTGGAAGTTGCTGCGCTCAATTGATCTAGATTCAGAAACAACTGAAAGACTATGAAGCTATTACTCAAGAATCACTAATCTTCTGTGACAACACCAGCTCTATTGTGATTACCTATAATCCAGTTCTTCATCCCATGGATGGTCTAAAATGTGATAACGTAACCTAACTACATGCGAATATAGGAAAAATGGAAAATATCTATTTAAATGGTTTTAAATGCATGAATTAAATATAGGGTCCATGCTTACATGTTTAAAATGCAAATTTCGACACGAATGCATAAAAATGTGTTTTAAAAGCCTATTCGAGACGCGATCGAGGAACGAAGACCGAGGGCTGAAAAAGGAAAAATCTTTTTATTAAATAATTGTTTTTAATTATTTAAAATATGATATATGTTATATGGTATTTTCGAAAATGAGGGGTTTTGAGGAGATTTTATATGCCGAGACGTAATTTTTAACGGTATTCGATTTTCGACAATAAGGTGAACTTTTGAGAACTCGTCTAATATTTTCACGAAATTTCTTAAACAAAATATTTTAATTATTAGTTAATGGGATTAATGAGCCTATTATACCATGTTAATGGGCCTAAGCTTGCACACATGTTTTATTTAACAAATAAAAAGCCTAAAACCATACCCACAACCCCCATATCACACGCCCCATACCCTCACAAACAGAATAGAATTCTCCTAGAAAAAACACACGCACACACGAAGATCTTGGAAGGAAAAGCCACGGTTTTGAGGAGATTTCAGCATAGGATTTTCTACGTCGTCGTTCTTCGCATCGCTAAGTTGATTTCGAGCGGAATATATGCAAAGGCACACCTTAACTTTATTTCAAACATCTTTCACACCATATCATGTATATTTGATTAACTTTGCGTGAAATATATGTGGCATAATCTTTATTTTCATTTTTATGAACATACATGCATATAACTCATGCTTTGATGATATAAAACTCATGTATAGGACGCATAAAGGGGCTGCTATCCTAGGACAAAAAAAGGGAAGCATTTCAATGGGTTTAAGGGCCTAGGATAGGCGGCACGAAGGCTGGACGTCGACGAGCCATGCTTGACAAAAATTGCAAGAGTTGTGCATAAGGGCTTCTGTTATGGGGAAAGTAAGCGTTCGGCTCGAACAAGGCTTGACCAGGCTCGAGCTAGACGTTGTGACACGACCTCTATTTTTTTATTCTAATCTTAAACCATAAATTCTAATAAAATAATTTAACATAATCATGAATCATAATAAATTAACAATTTTAATCTCAAGTGCATAAAATAAAATCCTAAATCATCTACTAACCAAAATTCCTAAATCGACCTTTAAAAAGATCGGCTAACAATAAAATTAAGCATAAAAATATCTCTACTAAAAATCATTAACATAATCTTTAAATCCTTAATCTATTTAGCTAGTGCGGAAAAATAAAGGCCCTCGGATGTGTACTGCTGCACTCGATCAACTCAAGCGTCAGCACCTCCCATAAATCATCCAAACCTGCATCATACAAACCTAGTGAGTCTAAAGACTCATCACGTTCTAAAGATGGAAAGCAAATAATACATATACATTCACATGCATTAAAATAATAATTTTATTTAAAATATCATTTGAATATAAATAAACCATTTAAAATCATTTTAGCATAATTAAATCATAAATCGTAAATTAATTTTAAAATACTTTATGTATAAATAAATCATTCCAAAAATCATTTAAAATAAGTTTTGAGCACAAATAAATCATTTTAAAAATCATTTAAAATTAGCTTTAATCATCATCATGAATCATATATCATAAAAACCATTTTAATTATCATCTTTTAATCATATATCATTTTGGGTGAAGTTTGATCTTTGAAAGTGACTAGCTTTTATCCTATGGTCGACTGCAGTCTTAGCTCCACATGGTCCATGGAGTTGTGCACTAGGCTCCACTGTAGAAATACGATCGTCAGGGTCCCTCTGAAGCCTTTTCCCATACATAGGGTCCCTCTAGGGCCTTTGCCCGTAAACGGGGTCCCTCTAGGGCCTTGGGCCGTATATGGGTTCCCTCTTGGCCTTGGCCCTCACGTCATCCCCACAAAATCATATATCATATATCATATATTTTGTCACAGTCAATTCACATCCCTCAAAATATTTTTCTTTTTTTAAAAAAATCATAAAATAAGACAACTTTCTAAAAATAGCATTTTAAACAGTAAAAATTGCACAGCTTTACCATACATTATAATATAGATAATATAATCAAAATCATCATTTTGAATCATAAAATCTCATTTTACAAGCATTATGATCCTTCAGGATGCTGCCAAGCGTTTTTGTTTTTTCCTTAGTGTAAAATACCGTTTTGCACCTGGACGACGTAAAAATTCTCGAATTTATCTTTTTCTCACTTTTAATGACATATAATTATTTTAAATAATTATTTAAGCTTAAATATAAATTTTCACAATTTTATGAAGCTGAAAACTAGGCGTTTCAATTAATTCTTTAATTAACGTTTTGTGTGGCGATTAAATATCGGATAATTCCTAAACTCATTATTTTGATCCCAAATTTTAAACATAAAATTTTTAGTATTTATTATACTGTTCCAAGTCATGAGCCACACCCGTGGACCCATGGATTCCATTTTAGATCTTTAATTTTTGAAATTGACCCTTAACCGATCAACCCGAGCCATCTCTGGATTTACTCGAGCCACGCCCGAGCCACCTCGAGCCAAACCCTAGCAAACCCATCTAGGCACTCTCCTGACCAACCCCAAGCCCCTGAACCTAGCCTTGGCTTACTCACAAACCCTGCAAACGAGCCACAAGAAATCTGCGTGTGAACCCCATTTTGCCCAAGACTCCTAGAGAACTAGGACCCTTCCAGCCGAGCCACCACCAAGCCCACCGGACTCTAACCAACCCTGGACAATGCCAAGACCCTACCCAGACCAGCCCAAGCCACTAGACGCGAGCAACGAACCACTGAACCAAGTGGCAGCAGCCTGCGCGCCTTGTGTTCTCTCACGGTTACATCTTTTGCTAGAGCCCGCAACGACCCATGCCACTCCAGCCCCTGGCCCGACACCTGTCCATTACCCTAGGACCCTGATGGACAACTTAGCCCAGCTCCAAACCGAGCCATGGCCCCTAAAACTCTTGGCCACCCTGAAATCTGCGCGTGAAGAGTCCCCTCACGCAAGGGCTCTTCCTCGTCCACCTCCCTCGACCCTAGCCGCCCTAGGATCCTACCTAACCTTCGAACCTGACCCTGGTCAAGCCCCAAACCAGCCCTGGCCAGCCCCGTAACTCCATGCAAAAAAAACGAGCCACTAGAATTTTGCACAACCATAAAATCTACGGCCCTCTTCTCTCTTCTTTTTTTCATTCACGGTTGTTCCAGCCTATTTATTTCTATCAATTTTCATGTTTTAGTCATAATCAATCATATTTTATCATGTATTAGCAGCGTGTCTGTTGGGTTCATAACGATTCTTTCAAAGCAAGTGTAAAATCGTAAAAACGTTGAAAATCTGTATCGTACCGTATAATCGAACCCAATATTTTTAATACATAATCAATTAAATTAAGCATATTATGATTTGTATGATGTTTTAAAAGAGTTTAGGAACGTGCCTTTGCGTTTATAACGCTCGAATATACGATCTTTGACGAGGGTGGGACGTTGGACGCCCGGAAGACATAGAACACAAGCCTTCTTTCCTCCTAACTTTTCGAAAATCTGGATTATGTGTGCAAGGTGTTACACGGCTAATGGATGATGATTTTATGAGGTGTAGAAGACCTAGGTTTAGTTATTTATAAACTTAATTACATGTTAATGGGCTTTGGTTTTAGGCTCTCTAGCTTAAGGGTATTTGGGCCTACTTAAATTAATTAAATTGGGCCCAATAACACTTATTATTTAATTAAATAATAAAAGTTTATGAAATTAGTTTCCATAAAATAATATTTTTGATCTTTTAAAACTCCTTGTTTGCCCAAAACCGGCTTCCCAGGAAAAATCGAGCTCGACTTGTAAAATAATTCAAACTCCAACATTTTTAGGAAAATAAATCATTTTTAATCTTATTAGGAAGCATTGCCATTAATTAAATAAAAATACATATTCTTGTCTTAGTCGTCCCTGGTCTCCTTTTCCTTGCCTATTATCGAATATTCGGGTAAAATCCTTAATTTCATGTAATCATGTCATATTATCATTTAATCATGCAAGCATACATTTAATCATATAATAAATATCATACTAGCATTTAAAAGCAATTAAATAAAATAATTAAGCAATTAAAATAATTTTGCATGCATGTGGTTTACGTATGTTGGTTTTTCGAATGTTGCAATTCTCCCCCCTTAAATAAAATTTTGTCCTTGAAATTTTCCTTGACGTGATGATTGCAAAGCTTAGATTCCCTTATCCACCTTAAACTTAACCTCCAACTTAAATATTACTCTTCGATTCGGTCCTCAAAATCTAGAAAATTGCAATTTTAACCCAAAAAGTTAAATCCTAAATCCGGCTCAAGTAGTGCATTTACCCTATTCTTCTAAGTTCTTCAATATCCCAAACAATTCCCATAACCCAATTTAACATTTCATGCAAGAAGAGCATCGAAAAAATGTTAAACAACTAGGTTACCTCGAAATCAGTGTAGTGCCGGCTCTGTCTCATCCTCCGCAGCTTGCATCACATAGACCCTTCCAGTAATCGGTTGCTTGAACGTTGGGCGATCCTTAGCCTTGTGTCCCAAATCTCAGCATTTGATGCACTTGTAAGTGCCCCACATGCACTTGCCATAGTGTGGAAGATTGCACTCTTTGCACAGTTGTTTCTCATCAGCCTTCGGAATGTTCCCTCTAGGTGGTTTCCCTTGTGGTTTTGGTGGTTCTGGTTGTTTTTGTTGTCCCGTATAAGGCTTCTTGTTACTCTGACTAGCTTTCTGAGCACGATTCCTCTTTCGGTGCAACTCCCAATCAATGTCCTTGTGTGATTACTCGTATCTAAAAGCTTTGGCAACGGCAGTAGTGTAGTCAGTAGGATCGCTGATCATCACATCACGACGGATAGTCGGCTTCAAACCATCTAGGATGTGCCGTAATTTTTCAGCAGCATCGTTGGCAATCAAGGGCACAAAGTGACAGCCCCTATCAAACTTCTACACAAATTCAGAAATAGACCAATCCCCCTGACGACGACTCATAAACTCCCTCTTAAACCTATAACGAACACCAACTGTGAAGTACTTGTCATACCTCCTCCTTCCTAACCTCATCAGTCCTACGCAAAATCCTTCTAGGAGGCATCTCTGTACACGTCGTCCAACCACGCAACCAACATGCATTTAAAATTTTTCATGCAAAATGCAAATAACATGTATATCATGTATCATATAAGAATTTTAAGAATTTTAAGCATATAAAATATAAAGCAGTAAAAACTAACATATTTGAGGCGTGACTTCTTGAGCTCCTCTAAGTGACAATACAGAACCCTTTGGGGAAAACCTAGCTCTAATACCAACTAAAACGACCTCTAATTTTTTTTCCTAATCTGAAATCATAAATTCTAATAAAATAATTTAACATAATCATGAATCATAATAAATGAACAATTTAAATCTCAAGAGCATAAAATAAAACCCTAAATCATAGACTAACCAAAATTCCTAAATCGACTTTTAAAAAGATCGGCTAACAATAAAATTAAACATAAAAATATCTCTACTAAAATTCATTAACATAATCCTTAAATCCTTAATCTATCTAGCTAGTGCGAAAACATAAAGGCCCTCGGGTGTGTACTGCTGCACTCGATCCACTCAAGCAATTAAATAAAACAATTAAGCAATTAAAATAATTTTGCATGCATGTGGTTTACGTAGGTTGGTTTTTCAGACTTTACACATCGCTAGGTGTGAGGAAGAGTTGTAGCATGGCTAGGACTCATGCACGATGGCTGGGGAAGAGTCCATACTTGATGGGACTCTTCCCATGCAAGCCAAGAGCTACAGCTGTGCAAGGGGGGCACGGCTTGGCCAAGCAGCCTAGGCTAGGTCTAAGGGTGGTTCAGTGAGGGTCATAAGGGTTCGGGCTCGGGTGGTGGCTCAGGTGAGGACTCCTCGACGAGTTGGGTTTATTTTTGCACCATCGGTCGCGGCTCACGTGCAGATTTGTGGCGTGGGATAGGGGCTAGTTAAGTGGGTCAGAGCTGGTCCATAGGGTCCCTAGGTGGTCTGGTCAGGGGTTGGCTCGAGGTTGCTCGGGTGTGGGTCGAAGAAATCGCGAGATGGATCGAGCGGAAATAAACTAGGGTTCGATTTTTGAGTTCAATGGTTAAGGGGTTGAACCATAGTCCACGGAGGTCGATTAATGGTTCACGAGGGTAAATTAGGTATGAAAAGTTCATATTAAAAGTTTGGGATTAAAATATTAAAGTTTGAATTAAATCGGAAATTAAACTCTTTACATATTAATAAATTGTAAATTAATAAAGCCTCGAATTGAAGTTAAATAAAAATGTTAGAAATTTAATTTGACATAAATAATTATTTGGGATGGTCTAGAGTCAATGAAAGTAAGAAAAATTTAAAATCGATAAATTCTAAGTCTAGGGGTAAAACAGTCATTTTACACCTAAAAATGTTAGATGTCCTTGCAGTACCCTGATTGCTATAATATAAACTAAAATGTGTATTTTAGATGTTTATTAAATTATATGATGAAACTTTATTGTTAAAAAACATATTGCATGTTTGGTTTAAAAGAAAAATAATTTTTATATATATCAACGAATTTTTTTATAAGTGATGAAAATACGAAACGTTGGAGGAGGTGAAGTGATTGTAACTAATATAATGATACGATGATATGATTGAAGATATCGTGAGAGAAAAGCCCCATAGAGAGCCCGTTATTGTAGAAGGTCCCAGAGGGAGCCCGACGATCGTATTTTCATCGACATGATATGATGATATAATGTTATGTAAGGACAAAGCTCAGTTGACGGGTGAGAGTAGCGCTGATGTCCCCGCCACCCAGTACTGTGTCACACGTAGATGGATCCATCGACTTTTAGCTGAAACGAAAGTCACAATTAACGATATGAATTCAATATAAAGGAAAAGCATATATGTATATGATTAAAAGTAAAATGTATATGATGAAATGTAAAATGTTTATGTTCATGCATGTTCATGAAATGATATTTTAAATAAAAGTATTTTCACTGTTGCATGTGAATGTATATGTATTACTTGTTATCATGGTTAAAGTCTACTAAGTCAATAGACTCACTATGTGTGATCGATGCTGGTGAGCATGATGTTGATGTTATCGAGGGACTTGATAGTTGATTTTGCTGGACTGAAGGTGCACACAACCCGAGGACCAGCGCAAGTTTTTCGCATTTAAATTAGTTTTTTTATTTAAGTTTACCTTAAGATTTTTACGATTTATGATGATTTTGAGTGGTTTTTGAGAGGATGTTAGAGTTAGGTGTACTTTGAAATAATGCTCATTTTAGGTTTGGTAAACGGTTTACGATTTTATGTTTTGAATTACTTTCCTTTGAATTTTTAAATAATAGTTAATTGATTTAATTTTTAATGGTCTCAAAAATACAAATATATAAGTATAGGTATTTCAGCCGAATGGAATAAGTTAGGAAAAAAATTCTAGTATATTTTAAAGAAAAACGAGTAGTGAACCTTTCATCCCAGGACCAAACATATTGATGTCAGAAATCACTTCATCAGATATCATATTCGAAAGAAGGAAATTCGACTATAATACATATCAACTAAACAACAAGCATCTAACATATTCACAAAGCCTTTACCCGAGACTAAGTTTTCTTACTTTAGAAATATTTATGGCTTATTGATTTATTTTAATGCTTAATTTAGGGAGCACGTTGAATTTTACTGAGTTAAGTGATAAGACAGATGTCGGTTGATCTTGAACTGAACTGAGTGAGTTTAAAAATTATCAGTTAATATCTGAATCAACTATTCTTATCAAATTGGTTGACTAAATTTAAATTCAATTCAATTCCATAATGACAATTGTGACTAGTTGAGATTTAAATTCATTTTCTCAAAGAAATGACAACGGTTGAATGAACAATAATTATGGTCAAACTACTCACGAACTAACATATGTCCAAAATTTGGAACGTCACGGGCATATTTAGAAACCTTCTTTCTCAGACTTCATTTTACAGTTTCTAAATTTTCCTTACTCTCGAATTTCTAGAGAAAGCTACTTGAGTTCCCTTCCTTACAGCTAAATCTAAGTCAAAATCAAAATCAGTTTAAAGCATATTTCCGATGATCGAAGCTTCTGGACTTCGTTACTTTTTAGGGCTGGCTACTCAAGATATTTTCTCATCCGAACTATTGTCTGTCTGCAAGTCCAACTCCGTAACAGATGATGGAATGTTACAGATGCAAGTCAACAATCAATCTATGCTTGTTGATGAAGAATTTTTCAGGAATTTATTTAAACTGGCAGATGAAGGCGTCTCAAGCTTCTTTGAAGTTGTTGTTACAGATATTGTATAAATGTAGACCTTCCTATCTGCTAGTGGGAAGATGTTCAAGGTTTCCGATGCCAAAAGGGAACTGAAACCAGAATTTCAGCTACTGATGGATATTGTTGCGAAAGCCATCCTGGCAATTGTGAAAGGCATCAAGATGAACTGGTCATCTATATTGTAATAAGTTCTGAAGAATAAGGTGCAATCGGCGAAGGAGTCAATTACATTTGCACTTCAGCTGGGGAGGTTGATTGAGGACTCTGGACTCTCTCTGAAATCAACCTCATCAGTAACCAAATTTAAAATATATAATGCTCAGAATGTTCAATCGAAGAAGGTCGGAGAGGAGGAGAAATTTGTTAAATCAAATAAGGTTGCTGTAACGTCTGCTAATTTAAAATGCTGCTAATTTTTTTTTAAGCTCATCTTTCGAAAGTTACTTACTCATGCATATATGCAATACCATTGAAAATTTTTCATTTAAAATAATAGCAGTAAGTTAACCGATAAAATACTGAAGTTTAAATAAAAATCAAGTCGACAAACCTAGACTTATGTTACAAAATCATGCAAATAAGGAAAAAGTAAAAATCTTGACAAAATCATCAACATGTAAAAACAAGCGTACAAAATATTAGTGTCCACTCCTAACTCAAAACATGATGTGCGGAAAATGTGGTCATCGGGTCGTGCGCGCACATCCAACCCTGCCTACTCAGAGTTCGGCACCTCCAGTCTCTTCATCCAAATGCTCACCGGCATCACACATACCTAGTTAGTCTAAAGACCCAACACACCCGTATCGTTAATAGCAAATACATGTACATAGCACACAACAATCAAAAATACTGTAATCAACATACATTTCATGAACTTAAAAGCATAAACGTAATGTGTCGTAAAAAAAAATCCTAACATGTCAAATCATGTCTCATCATATTATCATATACGTATAAATTTTCCTTAAATTGAATTCAGTTAATTAGTTGTGATTTTTTTATCAGCTCTATCGTATCAACTCTATTCGATGGATCCATCTAATATAACTGCGGTACCTGGCGGCAGGGACATCAGCGACAGCATTACACGTCCATTGAGCCTTGGCCTCAGCTCATAATATCTCATATACTCGTGTTAGTCACAACCAACTCTCATCTTTCAAAACGTGTCATCATATTCATCACTTAATAAAAACATGAACATACATAAATTTTCCTTAAAACAAGCATGCACCGTATTTTTCATAATTACGTAAAAATCATATACATGATGCATAACATTTAAAAACAAGAAAAATTTTTATGCTCAGGGTGCTACAAAGACCAAAACTCACCCTGGGTGCAAAATGACCATTTTGCCCCTGGAAACCAAAAATGACCGTTTTATCCCTGGACCTCTAAATTTCGATCCGAAGCTTATCAAATTCCTTAAAACATCTCAAAACATAATTAAAAACATTCCTTAGGTGTAAACTCGAGCCCGTTTCAAAATTTAAACAATTTGTGTTCTTTTTACAACTTAGACCGAGGTCCCGGTTTTAACCTGAATCAATCCGAAACTTAGCCAAACTTTTCCCAACTTGTAACCACACCTTATACACATCTTAAAAGCCCTTAAAACATCAAAACCAGACCCCCTAAACCTTCTAATATCCCCGAAAATTCTGCTGCAACTCTTCCCATATTTTCGATCATAGCCTACAACCAATGGGACCAGCCACACACCATCCCCTCCTAGCCCACCTTAGGATGCTACTAGACCTACATGACTCACGGCCACAGCCCCATGCGAGCCCCACGATGCACACGCTCACTATATCCTGAAACCACATCACACGAGCCTCACTCCTCTATCGTTCGATCATCCGGCTACATGGATGGTTCCAGCGATGGTTGAGTCTCCCTGGGCTGTGTCTCAGACCCACCAAGGTCTGGTCCATGCCTTGGTTCAGCCCTTGCACCGCCAGCTCCACCCCTTACTTGAACCACAACCTAACATGAGACACACCTCAACACAACCTCTCGGCCCTAAGATTGGCACACTTAACCTCAACTCCAGCTTATTGGCAGCCCCATAGGATCGACACATGACATCCGCCTCCAATAAAATCATAAAAACGTGAGAATCATGTAGATAAGATCGAGTTTCATGTAAAGCTTTTTACATAAACGTATACACAGGCACGATCGAAGGATCAACATGTGGTTACATATATTTCAGCATATTTATGGTGTGAATGAATAGAAAATGAGATACAAGCATGCCTTGATGTGAAGATTCTCAAAAACTCGAAGAATTGCGCGTTGGGGAAGCACTGGAGGAGCGGGGAGGTAATTGTTTGAAGAAATAATCGAGGACCGAAATATTTTTCAGCAAGACTGCTGAAACTCACGAGAAAATCCACTGAAACTAAAGGGGGTGGGCAACCAAATAATTAGGTTTAGGATTAGGATTAGTTTAGGGTATATTTAAATGTTAAACATTGCACTAATGGGAAAAAAATAAAGACTAAGGGATAACACAAAGGTGTTGGGCCCATTAAGCACTAAATCAAACCCAACAATCCCAAAAATTCTCCCGAAAAATATTTCGTTTTGGTACATTTTTTAAAAAATGGCCCGAGCCTTCAAAAAGTCCTCTGAACTATTAAAATTTGCGTACCGGCTAAAAATACAATCCGACGAGTAAAAACACACACAAAGGCCCTTTTTTCGAGAACACCTTTACAAACCACTCATATTAAATAATTAAAATTAATCTTGTAATAAAATATTTTTCTCGATAATCTCATGCCTCCGTTCTTCGATCGAGCGCAAAATGCAACTAGAAACCATACTCATGACATAACCATGCATTAAATGCATAAAAATCAATAGACATATATTTTAAATAAAACCCTAGATTGCATGCATTCAAGTTGCATAAATTTAAATTTTCTGGACCTTACATTTGCCAAGTCCAAAGCAGCTACTGCTCCAAAGCCAAAGAGAAAACTTGTTGCAACAAATAGTGACTCGGAGAAGACTCCCTCTCCTCAACTGATCAAGAAGCTGAGGGATCAAAAGACCAAGCTGGCTGCAGCTCGAGGAGCTCTAGCTGAGCTCAGATTACTTTCAACAGGAGCTGAGGTATTAATCCTGCAATTCCAATCCAATCAGTTCAAACATTTGCTGAACTCCAGACCAAGAGCAAAACTGACTATCCTCAAACGATAGTAAGTGAATCTTGGGAGACGTTGAAGTTTACTGGGATTTCAGCTCCTCTCACAACAGTTGTCCACCCAACCATTCTTTCCCAGGCACAGCCGAAAGGTTTGCTAATAAGATAAGTGGTGGACACCATAAGTTTTGGACAGGATCTACCGCATGCCCTAACTGATCCAAAGGGCAAGGCTAAGATGATCGAAGAATCAAGGCCTAACAGCGCCATTCAGACTCTGATAAATCTTATTATGAACGAAATCAATCAGTATGCTGAGATGAAAATGGAACATTATGATTAATAGGTACAGTTCCGAACTGTCACTCTAGCCAAATAGTTGAAGAAGAAATCAGTTCTCAAGCGCTTCCTCTCCTTGGAATCAGCAGTGATGAAGACAGTGAAGCTACTGCATTCGCCCAAGCAATGGAAAGAAGAGAGTACTTCTTTGATTTGATGAGAATCAAGAGGATCACTGAAGTAATAGCTGAACTGAAAAAGAACTATGATCCAGCTGGTCCAACTACTTATGATGATAGGACAATCTTCCAACAACTGGACTATGATCTCATTACTCTCCAAATGAAAGTAAAAAATTGGGAGATGTGACAGAAGTTGCTCATTCCAGTGGAGACCAACAGCTCTACACCAGTTGAGGAGCTAGTTCACTCAAACTGAAGCTGCTGCGGAGCCTTTAACTGGTCTAGCTGAAATTGAGTCAGCATTGATACAAACTGCTGAACAGTCTCCAAAAACTATCCCTCCATCCTCTTCAGAAGCTCAACCCTCCTCTACAGTTTAATTGTTTTTCCATCTTCTTAGCCAGTAGTTCAACCGAATAATTATACTGGAAAAGAGCTTTCATTAGCAAATGTTGATGACTTGCTACTATCAAGATATTCAGCATGAGTACAAAGACGACAAAGCTCCTGATAAAGTTATTGTTGTGCCAGTGGCAGAAGAAGAAAGTGCCCCAAAAACAGAAGCAAAGGCGTAAGCTAAAGAAGTTTAGTTGAAAACTGAACAGCTTGCTGATGATAAAGCACTGCCAAAAGTCTAGAAAAATCAATTTTACCAGAACTGATCTCAACTAGCTTCGTGGTTCCTGAGACTTTATTTATCTTAGAAGCCTCCCACAAGCTGATCTCCTCGAAAAAGAATGCTGAGGCACCAAGTGTTGCAATTGATCATCAGGATCAGCCTCAGAGTTTTTCAGTCCAAGAAGAGACAGTAAATGAGTGGACACAAGATATTGACCAAGATTCTTGCACATGTTAATTAGCAGTAGTGAAATTCAATCAGAAAAGGGAAGGGAAAGTAAAGGCTACAACTGAATATCTCTCCCCTGAACTACCACTCGCAATTGATGTGATGCTGGATAGTATTTTGTCAAAACTTATACATTTTGGGTCCAACATATCTCAAGTCAAGTCAACTCAGCTTCCATACTCTTTAAGTCTGTATACTTTGAAAGACCATACAAAGAAAGATCTGAAGAAGCTGACCAAGGAAGTCTCTGATTTATTCTCTACTGTTGAAAAGATGAAAAGAGAAGTAGTTACAACTCCTAAACTGATCATTTCCCGGAACCACTTAGCAACAGGATTTACTTTGTGCACACAAGTCTATCAAAGAAGATTGATATTGTTCAAAATCAACTAGCTGAAGTTTCCATTCAAGTTAGTTTAGCATTCCTCCTCTTTTCATGAGTGGCGGGATGTAAGCTAGATCACAAAAGTACAAGTGGATCATGTCAGTATATAGGATACAGACTGATCTCATGGTTTTGCAAGGAGCAAACATCCATTGCGACTTCCACAACTGAAGCTGAATATCTAGCTGCTGGAAGTTGATGTGCTCAACTGCTCTAGATTCAGCAACAATTGAAAGACAATGCAGTTATTGCCGAAGAATCATCAATCTCTTGTGATAATACCAGCTCAATTGCGATTAATATAATCCATATCTTCATTCCATAACCAAGAATATTGATGTCGGACATCACTTCATCAAAGATTATGCTCTAAAAAAATATATTCGGCTAGAGTACATATTAATTGAACAACAAGCAGCGGACATCTTCACTAAGCCTCTATCCGAGACTAAGTTTTCTTCTTAAAAATATTTTATAGCTTACTAATTTATCGTAATTCTTAATTTATGGGGAATGTTGAATTTTAGTGAGTTAACTGATAAGCCAGATGTCGAATGTTTATAAATTGAACCGAGTCAGTTTCAAACTGATCAATCAGTACTTGAATAAACCGATCTTATCAAATAGGTTGACTAACCTTAATTCGATTCAGTTTTGTTATAAAAATCATGATTGATTGAGATTTTTTAATTTAAAAATATTTAAATTTTAAATAAAATATTATTCATATGTTAAATCTAAATCTCATTTTTGCGTAATTGTCTATTTTAGTTTCTGAAATAAATAAAAATGGTTGAAAGACCTAAATTTATGATCAAACCACTCATCAACTGACACGTGTCCGATATTTGAAAAGTCATGAAACATATTTACAAACCACCTTTCTCATATTTTGTTTATAGTTTCTAATTCTATAACTCCCAAATCTCTAGAGCAAATTACTTGAATTTCCTTTCCTTCTTCACAGAAAAATCAAGATTAAAATGGCATCACAAAATCCCACATTTCTATTAATGCTATCGGTATCGATTTCGATCCCATTGTCATTATTAAGGATGAAGCAGTTAAGGAATTATTTCAGCTCAGTATCTGATGATGCCTTTTTTCAAGAACTGTACTCACCAGAGCTCTTGTGTGTCTACGAGTCTAGCTCAGTATCTGATGATGCCTTTTTTCAAGTCTTTAAGAAGTAAATGCTTCTGATTTTGAAGAGAAGCGAACTCTATTCTCCGCCAGTGGGAAAATGATCAAAGTGTTAGAGGCGAAGAGCGAACTGAAGCTAGAATATCAGCTGCTGGCAGCTATTGCTCCAAGGACGTCATGGTCAAGGCCGGTTCTTTTGCCGCCATGACATTGGAGAAGTTTCAAGTGATGACAGCGATAGTTAAAGGAATCAAGATGAACTGGTCATCTATTTTGTTCAACATCCTGAAGACCATGGTGCGGTCGACGGGTTTTGCATCTCAGCTGAGCGAACTCTTTGAAGACTCTTGAATCCTTCTCGAATCTACCTCAACAGTTATAAATTCAAGATCAACAATGCTTCTAACATTTAGTCCAAGAAGGCTGGAGATGAGGAGTAAATCGTTAAAACGAAGAAAGCTGCTAAGCCCAAAGCAGTTGCTCATCTCAAATCAAAGAGAAAACTACTTCTGAAAACCAGTGATTCTGAAAAGACTCCTTCCCCGCAGCTGATCAAGAAGCCACGATCTCAGAAGACCAAGTCAGTTGCTACTTCAGGCGCCCTACCATAGCTCAGATTACTTCAATTAGAAGTAGAGGCACCGATTTTTGTAGTACCATTTCAATCAATCCAACCAGTTGCAGAACTCAGATCCAAAGAAAAAGTAGACTACCCTCATCAGATAGAATTGAATTTGGAGAAACTCTGAAGCTGACTTTGATTCCATCTCCCCTCACTGCAGTTGTCCGTCCGAAAATTCTACCTCAGGCACAGTCAAAAGGAGTGCTAATAAGAGAAGTGGTGGGCACGGCTAGATCAGAACTTGGCGTACCACATGTCCTAACTGATCTAAAGGGCAAGGCCAAGCTGAATTAAGGGCCAAGGCCGAACAACGCTATTTTAACTCAGATTGACCTCATGATGGATGAAATCAATGAGCTAGCTGAGTTGAAATTGAAACACTTTGACGAATGGGTACAGCTTAGGACCTTAACTAATATGAATCCTCCTACGTTCGAAAAAAAAACACGATTAATCGAACCGCACCCTCAATTCAATAACATTAAAAGGGATTCGTGTTAGAGGCAAAGAGCGAACTGAAGCCAGTGTATCAGCAGCAGGCAGCTATTGCTAACAAGGATGTCTTGGCCAATGGCGGTTCTTTTGCCTCCATGACATTGGAGAAGTTTCAAGTGATGACCATGATAGTTAAAGGAATCAAGATGAACTGGTCATCTATTTTTTTCAACATCTTCAAGAACATGGTGCGGTCGATGAAGAAGTCGAAGGGTTTTGCATCTCAGCTGAGCAAAATCTTTAAAGACTCCGGAATCTTTCTCGAATCTACCTAAATAGTTATAAAATTCAAGAATCACAATGCTTCTAACATTCAGTCCAAGAAGGCTGGAGAAGAGGATTAAATCGTTAAAACGAAGAAAGCAGCTATGCCCAAAGCAGTTGCTCCTCCCAAATCAAAGAGAAAACTTATTCTGACAACCAGTGATTCTGAAAAGACTCCCTCCCCGCAGATGATCAAGAAGCCACGGTCTCCGAAGACCAAGTCATTTGCTACTTCAGGCGCCCTACCAGTGCTCAGATTACTTCAATTAGGAGTAGAGGCACCGTTTTTTGTAGTACCATTTCAATCAATCAAACCAGCTTCAGAACTCAGACCCAAAAAGAAAGAAGACTACCCTCATCAGATAGAATTGAATTTGGGGAAACTCTGAAGCTGTCTTGGATTCTAGCTCCCCTCACTGTAGTTGTCTGTCCGAAAATTCTACTTCGGGCACAATCAAAAAGAGTGCTAATAAGAGAAGTGGTGGACATGACTGGATCAGAAATTGGCGTACCACATGCTCTAACTGATCTAAAGTGCAAGGCCAAGATGATTGCAGGCCAAGGCTGAAAACGCTATTCTAACTCAGATTGACCTCATGGTGGATGAGATCAATGAGCTTGCGGAGTTGAAATTGAAACACTTTGACGAATGGGTACATTTTCGGACTGTAAATGATATGAATCTTCGTACGAACGAAAATCAAACACGATTAATCGAACCGCAACTTTTATTCAATAACGTTAAAAGGGATTCGTGTCAGAGGCGAAGAGAAAATTGAAGCCAGAGGATCAGCTGCTGGCAGCTATTGCTACCAATGACGTCTTGGCCAAGGCCGGTTCTTTTGCCGCCATGACATTGGAGAAGTTTCAAGTTATTATCGTGATAGTTAAAGGAATCAAGATGAACTGGTCATCTATTTTGTTCAACATCCTAAAGAACATGGTGCGGTCGACGAATCAATCGAAAGGTTTTGCATCTCAGTTGAGGGAACTCTTTGAAAACTCCGGAATCCTTCTCGAATCTACCTCAACAGTTATAAAATTCAAGATCCAGAATGCTTCTAACATTCAGTCCAAGAAGGCTGGAGATGAGGAGTAAATCATTAAAACGAAGAAAGCTGTTAAGCCCAAAGCAGTTGATCCTCCCAAATCAATGGGAAAACTTCTTCTGACAACCAGTGATTCTGAAAAGACTCCCTCCGCGTAGCTGATCAAGAAGCCATGATCTCAGAAGACCAAGTTAGTTGCTACTTCAGGCGCCCTACCATAGCTCGGATTACTTCAATTAGAATTAGAAGCACCGATTTTTGTAGTACCATTTCAATCAATCCAACCAGTTAATGAACTCAGATCCAAAAAAAAAGTAGACTACCCTCATCAGATAGAATTGAATTTGGGGAAACTCTGAAGCTGACTTTGATTCCATCTCCCCTCACTGCAGTTGTCCGTCCGAAAATTCAACCTCAGGCACAGTCAAAAGGAGTGCTAATAAGAGAAGTGGTGGACACGACTGGATCAGAACTTGGCGTACCACATGCCCAAACTTATCTAAAGGGCAAGGCCAAGCTGATTGAAGGGCCAAGGCCGAACAACGCTATTCTAACTCAGATTGACCTCATGATGGATGCAATCAATGAGCTTGCTGAGTTGAAATTGAAACACTTTGACGAATTGGTACAGTTTAGGACTGTAACTGATATAAATCCTCGTACGAACGAAAAGCAAACAAAATTAATCGAACCGCACCCTCAATTCAATAACATTAAAAGGGATTCGTGTCAGTGGCGATGATCGAACTGAAGCTAGAGTATGAGCTGCTGGCAGCTATTGCTCCCAAGGACGTCTTGGCCAAGGTCGGTTCTTTTTCCGCCATGACATTGGAGAAGTTTTAAGTGACGACCATGATAGTTAAAGGAATCAAGATGAACTGGTCATCTATTTTTTTCAACATCTTGAAGAACAAGGTGCGGTCGATGAAACAGTCGAAGGGTTTTGCATCTCAGCTGAGCGAACTCTTTGAAGACTCCGAAATCCTTCTCGAATCTACCTCAATAGTTATAAAATTCAAGATCCACAATGCTTCTAACATTCAGTCTAAGAAGGCTGGAGAAGAAGATAGAATCGTTAAAACGAAGAAAGCTGCTAAGCCCAAAGCAGTTGCTCCTCCCAAATCAAAGAGAAAACTTCTTCTGACAACCAGTGATTCCGAAAAGACTCCCTCCCGGCAGCTGATCAAGAAGCCACGGCCTCAGAAGACCAAGTCAGTTGCTACTTCAGGCGCCCTACTAGAGCTCAGATTTCTTCAATAAGGAGTAGAGGCACTGATTTTTGTATTACCATCAATCAATCCAACTAGCTGCAGAACTCAGATCCAAAAAGAAAGAAGAATACCCTCATCAGATAGAATTGAATTTTGGGAAAATCTGAAGCTAACTTGGATTTCAGCTCCCTTTACTGCAGTTGTGCGTCCGAAAATTCTACCTCAGGCATGGTCGAAAGGAGTGCTAATCAGAGAAGTGGCTGACACGATTGGATCAAAACTTGGCGTACCACATGCCCTAATAGATCAAAAGGGCAAGGCGAAGCTGATTGAAGGGCCAAGGCTGAACAACGCTATTCTAACTCAGATTGACCTCATGATGTATGAAATCAATGAGCTTGCTGAGTTGAAATTGAAACACTTTAACGAATTGGCACAGTTTAGGACTGTAACTGATATGAATCCTCATACGAATGAAAAGCAAGATTAATCGAACCGCGCCCTCAATTAAATAAAGTTAAAAGGGATTCGTGTCAGAGGCGAAGAGCGAATTGAAGCCAGAGTATCAGCTACTGGCAGCTATTGCTACCAAGGACGTCTTGGCCAAGGCCGATTCTTTTGCCGCCATGACATTGGAGAAGTTTCAAGTGATGACCACGATAGTTAAAGGAATCAAAATGAACTGGTCATCTATTTTTTCAAACATCTTGAAGAACATGGTGCGGTCGACGAAGCAGCCGAAGGGTTTTGGATCTCAGCTGAGCGAACTCTTAGAAGACTCCGGAATCCTTCTCGAATCTACCTTAACAATTATAAAATTCAAGATCCACAATGCTTCTAACATTCAGTCCAAGAAGGCTGGAGATGAGGAGTAAATCGTTAAAACGAAGAAAGCGGCTAAGCCCAAAGTAGTTGCTCCTCCAAAATCAAAGAGAAAACTTCTTTTGACAACCAGTGATTCTCAAAATACTCCCTCCCCGCAGCTGATCAAGAAGCCACTGTAAAGGCCTAAAAATCCTTACTTGGAAATTTTCGGAAAATTTAAAATTTTTCTTTTTAAATAATTAAAATTGCCTCCTTCATAAATGAACTTATAAATAAAGTTTGACGTTCAATGTGGCGGCGGAAGAATTAACATTTTTGAAATAACAGTAAAAAGTTTTTCTAACAATAATTAAAACGTTCGAGCCATCAATTAAAAATAAATGCTGAACTGAGGTCCTCGGGTCTTACTACTGCCGACTCGAGCCTGCTCACTGGTCCCCGCCCTCGGCCCCGGCATCATCAGAACCTACAACAATCAAGTCTAGTTAGTCTAAAGACTCAACATGCATATATCGTAAATAACGAGTAAATACTATAGTAAAATTTCATGGAATAAAAATGTCGTGTCATGAGGCATATCGTAAAAGTGTCGTGTCATGATTAATTATAATACGTGCATAAATGAACTGAAAATATCATGGTAAAAATGTTTGCTCCTTGGAGCCCTGTACTGAAATAGCCTGTAATAATTTTCCTGGTAAGATTATGGTATACGCAAGTGGCCCCTGCACTGAAACTGACCGGTAACTGGCGACCGGATAATAAAATGCTCCCATGACTGGTAACTGGCGACCGGATAAAATAGTAAACGTCTGATCAGACTGTAGCCACAGTATACTGGGTGAAACAAACTCAACTGAACGGTAACTGGCGACCGGACCGGTAACTGGCGACCGGATTTAGCAATAATCCCATGATAGTGAAATGGCCACAAGCAATATCGCATAATCTCAAAAATGAACATTTTAAATATTTATGCACGTAATATAATTTAATGGCACAATTAAATATCATGTAATAATTTACTGCTTGGATTGGATCGCTCCCAGGCTCGCTGCAACCTAAATATGTCATGAAAAATATGCAATAGATTTATGGGACCAAACTATGCAATAACATTCTAAAATGTGACAATTACGCCTACCGACTTCGTATTTAATCATGACTCCGAACCAACCCGAACCAACACTGAACCGTCATGTAGTCATGATTAAAATACGCCTAAAATGATAAAATAATGCTCCTAAAATGGTGAGGGCCGAAATCTAGGTGAATGGAGGCCAAAACAAGAAACGCTCTTTCGAGAGTCAATTTGGCACATCGCACCGTAAATTCTCGTACGACCTCAAAAATGAACCGAATGACGAACGGTAAAAAACATGACCTTCCTGACTCAATGAGGCACTGTCCAGTCCAAGGCCATAGGCTAAAAGCCGACCGAGAACTCGAAAGAGCCACTGAACCATCAGAGCAAGTTGCTGTCCAAAAATACAGCAGCTGTGCTTGGTTTGCTTGCGTCGTTTGCGAGGCTAATGGCCATTGGGGCTTGAACCACCGACCAAAACCTCTTACCAAAGTCCCAAGGAATGATTTGAACCATGGCTAAGGGCTTTAAACCAGCCACAATTCGGAATATTCCAGCAACAATCGAAAAGATTCACCCGAGAGCACCTTTGCATGCGCGTGTGGTGTTTAGCTTTGCTTGCTGTCTCGTGTCGTTCCAATGGCCATTTGATTGACCATGGCACGACCTAGACATCTAGGGGTATGGTATGAACCATGGCTAAGGGCCATAGGCCAACCAAGATCCACACCAAACCACCCAAAACCAAAACTCATATGCTGTACCAAGGAAGGGCCGAAATGGGGAAAGGGGCTGTTCTTGCGTTTGATTTAAAAACTGATGCACCATGGACCGAGCCACCAAAAGGGCGACTTAGTCACGTCTTAGAAATGCTAGGGAAGTGATCTAATCATGGCTATATGCCTTGTGGCAGTCCAGATCAGATCCATCCCCTTGACAGCACACAACAGATTTTTCGAAAACTTAAACGGCAAAGATTGAAGAGTTGCTGTCAAATTCGAATTCTATCATGCATGGGGCTTGTTTGAATGGACCAAAATGGTCTTGACACACCCTAGTATGTGTCTAGATGTAGCCTAGTGAGCCTGGAGTCGAGCCATCCACCTGAAACATCAAAACAAGAGAACCCGTGAAGAGCATCATGAAAATCAAAAATTCTGCATTCTTATTTTCTGAAAAATTCTTGATGTATTTTGGTTTTTGCTTAATAAAACATGATCATGTAATGAAAATAAGTGGTATTAGGACTTGATTGAAGAGTCAAGGAAGAATATATGCATGCCTAGTTTTGTTTGAAAGAAAAACGAAAAGAAGAGACGATCCGGCGCGGAGGAGTGGAGTGCTCTTGCTAGCTTGTTCTTCACTCGATTATTCTCTCTGGTTTCCTACTGAAATCCCACGGTTTTCTACTCTGAAATGGCTTTGATTTTCGTTCATGGGTGAGGGGAGGTGATGGTTAGGAGAGTGAGGGAGATCCACTAATAAAGGAATTCAAATGGTATGACCAAATCTCCTCTCTTTTTGAAATTTGAATCGGTTGATATCAAATGGCTTCTTGGATGGATCTAGAATGAGTGGCCGATTCTCTCATGCAAATCTAGACTAGGATAAAGCTTAATAATTAATTAATTAAAGTTGATTAATAATTAAAAGGTTAGCATGCTAAAATAACAAAGAATGGGTCAAAGGGTGAGTTGGCATATCAATGCCTAATCAATTAAGGGTGGCCGAATTTACACAATAAAAATGAAGAAGAAATGTTGTTTAGTTGATAAATTTTAATACCTTAAGAGCCTTACCTATCCCTTAATTAATTTAGTGAACTAACCCCTTAATTAAGGAACTTAAATAAATTTATTTTCTACTCACTCAAGTAACTTAAATAATTCCTTAAACTTCCTTATTAACTTAAATTAACTTACTTGCTAGCTAAAATAAATTCTGGAAATGATTTCTAAATCTTAAATTTTATCTCTAAACTCCAACTCCAGTCCGGCCTCACTGAAATAACTGAAAGGATAAAATTAAAACTACTGAAATGAAATAATTAACTTTAAAGAAAGGCACTTTAAATACTCATGCAACAAAAATCAATTTAATTTAAATACTAGAATTATGCATGGTTTACACGTAGTCTAAGTTACGGGTTCTACAATCCTTCCCCCCTTAAAAGAAATTTCGTCCTCGAAATTAAAACTCACCGAATAACTCGGGGTAACGATCTTTCATCTCCGGCTCAGACTCCCAAGTAGCTTCCTCCTCTGAATGGTTGAGCCATCTGACTTTGACTCGCTTAACCAGCTTGTTCCGGAGCTTCTTCTCTTGCCTGTCTAGGATCTGCACTGGCCTCTCCTCAAAAGATAGGTTCGGAGTAAGCTGCAACGGCTCAAAGTTCAGGACATGCGAAGGGTTCGCCATGTACTTCCTCAGCATGGAGACGTGGAACACATTGTGTACTCCGGCCAGATTCGGCGGAAGAGCCACACGATAAGCTTGAGTCCCAACTCTGTCGAGGATCTCAAATGGTCCAATGAATCTCGGACTGAGCTTCCCTTTCTTGCCAAATCTCATGACACCCTTCATAGGTGCCACTTTCACAAAGACATGGTCGCCGACAGCAAACTCTAAATCTCTCCTCCGCTGATCGGCATAACTCTTCTGTCGACTCAGAGCAGTCCTCATTCTATCACGGATCCGGGCTACTACATCGACAGTCTGCTGAATAATATCTGGACCCAACTCTGCTCTCTCTCCTACTTCATCCCAATGAACAGGAGATCTACACTTTCGGCCATATAGTGCTTCATACGGAGCCATACCAATGGAAGACTGGAAGCTGTTGTTGTAGGTGAACTCAACCAATGGCAAGTTCGACTCCCAACTCCCTGAGAAATCAATGACGCAAGCACGGAGATGATCCTCTAAAATCAGAATGACTCGCTCTGACTGCCCATCTGTCTGCGGATGGAAAGCTGTGCTAAACAGCAACTTCGTACCCATAGTCGAATGCAAACTCTTCCAAAATGAGGAAGTGAATCTGGGATCTCTGTCAGATACGATAGAAACTGGAATACCATGGAGTCGGACTATCTCTCGGATATACAGCTCTGCATACTGAACCATGGTGAAAGTCATCTTAATAGGCAAGAAGTGCGCTGACTTGGTAAGACGATCTACAATCACCCAGATAGCATTCGATCCTCTGGCTGACCTCGGCAATCCGGTCACAAAGTCCATGGTAACATTCTCCCACTTCCACTTGGGAATAGGGAGAGGCTTGAGCAAACCTGCTGGTCTCTGATGCTCCGCTTTCACTAATTGGCAAGTCAGACACTCGGACACAAATCGCCTGATATCCTTGTTCATCCTTGGCCACCAATACAATAGCTGCAGATCCTTGTACATCTTCGTACTCCCTAGATGAATAGAGTACGGCGACGTATAGGCTTCTGATAAGATATCTGCTCGGATAGAATCACTGCTAGGAACCCATATCCTGTCTCGGAATCTCACAATACCATCACTGACTGAATACAAGACACTGCCCTTGGCCTCATCCCTCTGCTTCCACTTTGCTAACTGCTCATCTGATGACTGACCACTGCGAATACGGTCCAAAAGGAAGACTGAATGGTCAAGGTAGATAGGCGGGGAACTCTACCTTGAGGATAAATCTCAAGATCAAACCTCTACATCTCAATCTGAAGAGGTCTCGACACTGTCAAATGAGCCATCACTGCGACTTTTCTGCTCAATGCATCCGCAACTACATTAGCTTTACCCGGGTGGTAGCTAATGTCACAGCCATAATCCTTCACAAGCTCCAACCAACGCCTCTGACGCATGTTCAGCTCCTTCTGCGTAAAGAAATACTTGAGGCTCTTGTGGTCGGTAAAGATCTGGCACTTCTCTCCATACAAATAATGCCTCCAAATCTTCAAGGCAAAAACTACTGCGGCCAACTCTAGATCATGGGTAGGGTAGTTCTTCTCATGAGTCTTCAACTGTCTAGAAGCATAAGCTATCACCTTCCCATGCTGCATCAATACTGCGCCAAGACCGAGCTTCGAAGCATCAGTATACAGAACAAACTCACCGGACCCTGACGGCACGGCCAAAACTGGTGCTGAGAAAAGAGCTTGCTTCAAAGTATCGAAACTCTTCTGACAATCCTCGCTCCAAACTAATTTCACATTTTTCTTGGTTAGTGCTGTGAGTGGAACTGCAATCGAAGAGAATCCCTTAATGAACTTCCGATAATATCCTGCTAAGCCAAGAAAACTGCGGATCTCTGATGCATTTTGCGGCACAACCCAATCTCTGACTGCTGCAACTTTTGCTGGGTCTGCCTCAATACCACTGCTGGATACAATGTGGCCTAAGAACGCCACCTTCTCTAACCAGAATTCGCATTTACTGAACTTTGCGAATAATTTGTGCTGAAATACGCGATTCATAAGATCCATGAAGATCGCTGGCGCATTCGTCAAACCGAACGGCATCACAAGAAACTCGTAGTGACCATAACGAGTCCTGAAAGCTATCTTTGAAACATCATCATCTCTCACCTTCAACTGGTGATAACCGGAACGCAGATCTATCTTAGAGAAAATCAAAGCTCCCTGCAACTGGTCAAAAAGATCCTCAATCCTCGGAAGTGGGTATTTATTCTTCACTGTAACCCTGTTCAACTCCCGATAGTCAATACAAAGCCTCATCGTGCCATCTTTCTTCTTAACAAACAAGACTGGCGCGCCCCAAGGTGAGAAACTAGGGCGATTGAACTCCTTGTCAAGAAGTTCCTGAATCTGCTTCTTAAGCTCTGCCATCTATGTCGGTGCAAGTCGGTACGGTGCTTTTGAGATCGGAGCCGTACCTGGCATAAGCTCTATGGAAAACTCCACCTCTCTCTCAGGTGGCATACCAGAGACGTCCTCAGGAAAAACGTCTAAGAAGTCTCTAACAATCGGAACATCTGAAGCTGACTGACTGGGTGCCTCGAGGACAGATACAAAGGTTGCTAGAAATGCCCGACACCCTCTATGCATGAGCTTCCTAGCCTAAACATATGGAATAATACGTGGTAGAGGAAAGTACCTGTCTGGCTCAAATAAGAACTGCGTCATTCCAGGCGGTCGGACTAGAACAGATCTCCGCTGGAAGTCAATCAAAACTCTGTTCCGCAGTAGCCAATCCATCCCTAGTATAATGTCAAACTCTGGCATCGGCAGTACGATCAGATCCGCATAAACAAGGTTGCCATGGAGATCAAGATCTATGTCTCGGATCACACTGGTGGCTGCCATCTCCTCGCCAGACTGCAGTACTACGGAATAGGCTATATCAAGCCCAATGGTCTTAACTTTGAGGAAATTAGCAAAAACCTCTGAAATAAATGAGTGAGTGGCCCCTGAATCTATCAAGGCCTTCGTAGCGAAACCTGATATAAAAATTTTCCCTGAAAGATCGGAACTCTAAGTTGAACCCAATAGTTACAAAGGCTAAACTTATAGACATGCAAAGGTTGAAGTTCTTCTAACTTAAATTTCCAAAATATTACAAAGTAGAGCATGCAATCCTAACGCAATTCTATGTTCAAAATATTAACCCAAAACATTAAGTTCCAAATGCAGACTCAAAGCTTAAGGTACCTGTCATCAGCATAGTATCGGGGTTCGTCTCCGTCGCATGGAGAGCAAACACTCTGCCCTGGGTAGGCAGGTTCCTTTGAAGGCACTGCAGAAATAAGTGGTCTGGACTACCACACCTATAACACTTTCCTGAGCCGTACAAACATGCTCAAGGATGGCGACGTGAACACTTAGGACAGACTGGGCGCTCAGGAGCCCTCGGGGCTGGGCGTCCCCGCTGCTGCTGCTGCTGCTGACCTCTCTTTCTAGGCGGTCCGTGAAAAGGCCTCTTGTTCTGCTGCTGATGCTGCTGAGGAGGAGGGCGGTGCGGTACCTGGGCTGGTCGCTTTCCCAAGCGATCTCTCTCGATATCACGCTGATCCTGCTCTGCGGCTAGGGCTTTGGAGACAGCGACCTCATAAGAAGTAGGGTCAGACACCCTATTTGGGATCAGTTAGAATGTGAGGAATGCTCAACCCTGTAGTTGTTGCATCAATTTGTTCTCTGATTACTATTCCCTTTGGTCTGGGAGGAGGTAAGGAAGTGTAACCAGTGATAGCGATTGGTGGAGCCAGAACTCCAGCAAGCTTCTTTTTGTCACCAGATTCAGTGACTTTCTTCTTCGGCAAGATGGAAGAGAGAGGCAACTGATCCTCAATTGAGGGTTCAGTTGGAATGGCCTTTAGTGGGATGGCCTGAATGGGCTGTTCAGCTCCTGACTGCATCAGTTGATCAGTTGGGATGGTTCCAACTGAAACGTCTGCTACTCGTTTTCTTAAAACGTGCAAAAAAAATTTTTTTTCAACCTAACATAGCATTCGGCCGAACCATAAAATATTTTTGACATCATTTTAAAAATAAACATCCAACTAACATTTAAAAATCAAGTGAGGTAGTCATAAAAATGAAATCGTCGCAAGTTTTACAAAACCTAAAAAACAATAAATGTTGAAAAGTTTAGCCCATACTATAACCTCTCAAAAACAACTCATAAATAAATCGTCGTAAAAATATCTTTAACATAACTTAAAATCATAAATCATAACTAGTGCGGAAAACTAGCGTCGGTCCTCGGGTTATGTGCACCTTCAGTCCAGTCAGATCAACCATCAAGACCTCCAAAAACATTAACATCAAAATCACCTGCATCAATCGTAAACATTTTCATGATGCATAAACTTTAAATAAAAACATTTTCATGATGATGCATGAACTTTAAACATAAACATTTTCATAAACTTAATCATATCATTCTCAACATATTCATATTCATATTATCTTCAACATATACGTATTCTTTTTTCCTTTCGTTGAATTCAGATCGTTAATTGTGACTTTCGTGTTCATATACGTCTATGTCTACGTGTTGGGCGATGGATCCATCTACATGTAATCACAGTACTGGGCGGCAGAGACACCAGCAACACTCTTACCGGTCAACTTGGCCTTGGCCTTACGTATTAACATATCATCGTATGCATCTACATATCCGTATCCAAGGAAACACAATCGTCGGGCTCCCACTGGGACCATAACCCTCACAAAATTTCCAACATATCATCGTATTAGTCACAATTACTTCACTTCCTTCAACGTTTCATATTCTTATCACTTTATAAAATTTAAACATGCATATAACGTTTTTCATTTAAACCAAGCATGCAACATGTCTTTTAAATGTCTTCCTTAATTCATAAAAATCCCATGGACATTTAAAAAAATCATAATTTAATCATAAACATTTAAAATGACATTTTACCCTCAAAACATGTAAAATAACATTTTTACATATTAAATCATAAACATATAGAATTCCTTTAACATTTAAAATATCATTTTAACATAAAAAAAAATTCCATAAACATCCATAACTATAGAAAATAATCATATTAGCACATAAAACAGCATTCAGGATACTGTCATGACGTTTACTAATTTTTAGTGTAAAAAGACCGTTTTACCCCTAGACGTAAAATTTTACGTTTTTGACATTTCCTTAATTTCATTGACTCTAACATGTCCCGAATAATTATTTAAGCCTACAGGAATTTTCTCATATTTTTATTTAGCTTAAATCGAGGACTTTTAAATTAATCTTTAAATAAGACGTATTAATGCGTTTTAACCCCGAATTAAACCAAACCTTAATATAAAATTCCCAAATTAAAAACTTAGACTTTTATTAATTATTTAAGCTTAAACCTAATTTTTCATAATTTTATAAAGCTTAAACTAGGCGTTTCAATTAACTCGTTAATTAGCGTTTCGTACGGCGATTAAATCCCGAATAAATCCAAAACTCGTTATTTTGATCACAAATTTTTAACATAACCTTTTTATGATTTATTCTACCATTTCAAGTCATGGGCCATACCCGTGGACCCATGGCTCAATTTTTTCTTCTTTAATTTTCGTTTTTGACACACTAACGAACCTACCGAGCTATCTCCCAATTTACTCGAGCCACGCCCGAGCCACCTTGAGCCAAAACCTAGCCCACCCACCTAGGTACCCTCACTGGCCATCCTAAGGCACCATCTAGACCACCTAGACCAGCCCTCAACCAAGCCAAAGCCCCTGCAACTTTCGGTGCCCTTCCCAAAATTCTGTGCATGAAGAGTCCCTTCACGCAGGGACTCTTCCAGCCTACTTAGCGCAAGCCCTAGCCCCCTAGGACTCTACCAGGCCCTCACCTCTGACCCTCCTCGAGCCCCAGCCAGCCCTGACCAAGCCCTAAGGCCCCATGCAAAACAGTCGATCCATAGTATCTTGTACAAGCCAATACATCTCACGGTTCCTTCGTTGGTTTTCCTATCTTACGATTTCAAGATTTATTCTTTTAGATTTGCAGCGTTTTGGTGTGTTTTAGGACTCTTGAAAACATGTAAAAACATCCCCTAACCAATCTTAATCATGGCAGCCCCTTTCACAACATAACAAACATGATTTTTCCTCAAATTCAAACCTTAAAAATTGACATATTACACAAAACCGAAAATATTTCATGTTGCAACTTGTTTTTCATGCAATTTCAAACAAAAATAAATAATATGGTGTGATGATGAGTAAAAGGAGAATATGGCGTGCCTTTGCGTTTTAAACGCACGATAAAAAAAACGTTGATGACGAAGAACGGCGACGGACGACCTTGGCTTGATTTCTCCTTAGGCTTTCTCAATTATTTCTTCTTCAAATTGTGGTGTTGGGTGCCGTGTATTTGGTGGGGTTTGGGAGAAAAAATTCTGATTTGAACCGTGTGACAGTGGGAAGGGTTTGGAGTGTTAAACATTTTAAATACTAATCAAATCTCTACGCAAGGCTTTAGGCCCATTAGGTAGATAAATAGGCCCAATAGTGCTTGATTAGACTTTAATTAAAAATATAAAAATAGTTTTGTTAAAATAAGTTTGTGAATTTATTAGCCGGGTTGCCAACATGTTCGTATTATTGTTGAAAATCCAACACCGATAAAAATTACGTCCCGGCGTATAAAATCACCTCAAAACCCCATATTTTCAAAAATAATAAAAAGCATCACCCAATATTTTAAATAATTAAAAACAATTATTTAATAAAAACATTTTCTATTTTTCAGCCCTCAGTCTCCGTTCCTCGATCGCAACTCGAATAACCTTTAAAAATACTGTTAGAATTAAATTTGTTGTGGAGATGCTAAGGAAAAACCAGTAGATGTTGGATTAAGTACAAAACCAGTAGAACCAGTAGATGTTGGATTAGTTCAAAACCAGTAGAACCAGTAGATGTTGTAAACCAGAAGTACTTATATCGCGCTAAAACCTGCTTAAATAATTTCTTAGCTAAAACCAGAACTAGAAGGATACAAAATTCGAAATATACACTAACAGAATCTTGCGTATCTCAAAGTCTATAAATATTACCGTTGATCTATTAACGTGATACCAGCATTTATTGCTTCATTAAATGCCATTAAATACTATACAAGAACATTTAAGACGGTATACCATTTTTGGTATGAACTGCGACTGATTACTTTTGATGTATTCTGCAGGGTCCATTTTAAGCATTAAAGCTGAACCACCAAAAAGAAAAGAACCGTTCAGTTTTTGAACGTTGAATAGAGCTTATATATGGAGATGAAGGATTTCGTGAAGTAGCACGTAGCATTGAACAAAAATCTGAATTGAAAAACAACATTCGAGCATTGTTAGAACTTTCAGTTATCTAAAGAGCTCAAACACTGAAAAAGCAGCACACACTTCATTGCATACTCTTGATCATTGAGATCATATTGTGCTAGCTATTTTTCGTTATATCTTCTCAAGCTATTCACTTCACTATTTCATTGATTGAAGAATTTGTATTTGGAAAAGAGTCTTTTCCAGAACTTAAGATCATTCAAGAAGTTGAGTTGTAAAGCTAAGAGTTTCAATAGGCGAAGGGTAAGTCCTGTTGAAGTGGGTGTGTACAATTGTTGTGCTGTATTCACCAAAGTCTTTTAGTGATACCTTCTGGAAACAGAAGAAGGGGAGACGTAGAAGATTCATCTTCGAACTTCCAGAAACAAACCTTGTGCTATCTATTGCTTTTCGGCTTTATTATTTTTCACCCACTAACAAACATATCGTTTTTCGCACATTATCCTGTGATCTGCTGGTCTTTATACTTGAACAAGAATCGTTAAAATCTCTAACAGGATTTTAGCACATCATTCGAAAGAATTTAATAAGTTGGCCATTGAGTTTATTCAACCCCCCTTCTAAACTCAACCCGATCCTCACAAGCGGTATCAGAGCAGAGTTATTCTTGTTATGAAAAATATTTAATAGGCATGGCTCATTTCAGCAAAGTTCCAATGTTCTCAAAAGAATATTTCGATGATTGGAAAATCAGAATGCACGCTCATCTTGCGGCTCAAGATGATGACATGTGGTATGTCATCACTGATGGTCCATTAAAGATCTTAAAGCCAAATCCAGCTATTGCTATCACCGAAGGTGCACCTCAGATGCTTGAAAAACCAAGATATGAATGGACAAGTGAGGATAAGAAGAAAGCCAATCTTGACAACGTTGCGAAGGAAATTTTATACAAGACACTCGACAAAAATACCTTCAGCAAAATCAAGATGTGCCATACTGCCAAGGAAATCTGGGAAAAATTTATTTAGATCTGTGAAGGAAACGAAGAAACAAAGGAAAACAAACTGTCTGTAGCCATGCAGAAGTTTGAGAATATGAAGATGAGGGCTGGAGAAACTATGAATGAATTTGATGAACGATTCAGCAGCCTCGTCAATGAACTCTCAGCTCTTGGGAAAGACTTTGGCAATAGAAAAATTGAATTAAAGGTAATGAGAGGTCTACCCAGAGAATGGGATGTCAAAACAATGGCAATGAGAGCTTCCAAGGATCTCAACAAGTTAGAACTACACGACTTGTTCTCGGATTTAAAGGCATATGAGTTTGAACTTGAAGTTCGAAGTGGAGAAGAGCCCTTAGCAAATCCACCAACCAAAGCTCTCGCAGCTACTGTTTACTCTACTACTACAGTTGCTCCAAGTTCATCTTCTGCTAATGCTTTAGAGAACACTTCTGAGAGAACTGCTGAATAGATAAGCAATGACGCAATGTCATTATTTGTTAAGAAGTTTTCCAGATTCATGAGAAAGAATCATAGAACATTACAAAGTCCCAACCGCAATTTCAAAAAGGAATCATCACCTAGTGATATGGCATGCTTTAACTGTGGAAAAGTTGGACACTTCATTGCTGATTGTCCAAAACCAAAGAAGGATGACAAGAGGAAGAAGGGTGTCAAACGCAATGATAAAAAGACCAGAAGAGACAGGAAGGCAATGGTTGCAGAAGAAAGTAAGTCCAAATGTGCAGACTCAAGTTCTGAATCTTCTGGTTCTGAAATCCATTCGAGTGAAAGTGATGAAGATGAGATCAAATGTCTGATGGCAAATACTGAGTCAACCTCGACATCCGGAGAGATATTTGACTTTGACTCTGATGAATTTACACGCAATGATTTAGTCAAAGCATTACACGACATGGTAGAAGAGTATTCTAGACTTTCTCAATCGTTCGAGGAAGTTAAGATCGAAAATCAGGACTTAAAATATCAGAACAATAAGTTAACTTGCTTGCAAGTAGGCAGCTGTAATGATTTACAAGTTGAGATGAGTAAATTAAAAACGGAGAATGAAAGAGCAAAAGCGGAATACCAGAAGATGCTTTCTGAAAACCAGAAGTTATCACTACTGGTAAATGTTTGGAACAAGTCCTCTATTTCACTGGAAAAGATGCAAGAATTACAAAAACAATCTGGAGACAGGAGTGGTCTCAGATTTTGTAATAATGAAGGCACTTCTGAAACGAATACTAAGCCAAAATTGGATATGTGCAAAGGGAAGTATATTCACTTTGTGAAATCCAGTGTGGTACAGAAACCAGAAGTACCTACTGTTTCAGTAGAAAAGAATGTAAATCAGATGAACAAAAGGATGCATTATGGTCTGGGTTTTGTTGAACCTAGGGAAAAAGTTGACCAGAGTTCTAGAATCAGAAGAGGATTCAACTCAGGAAGACAACCTCCTATGAAGGTAAAAAACTACCAGTAGTACAATTCTAGACCTGTTCAGAAGAGATACAGGCTAGACAACAGAAACAGAAGGGAAGAACAACATACTAAGATGCACAATGTTAGAAACAACAGACCCTCTGTTGCACACACCTCCATGGATACCCGAAGTATAAAAATTATACAAATGTGGGTTCCAAAGGGACTAATAAGGCTTGGACCCAAATAGATTGGGTACCAGATACTAAAATTTGTGCTTGCGGAAGAGGTGAAGAAAACCAAGATCAGTAGCTCAACGTGGTATTTGGACAGTGGATGTTCAAGACATATGACTGGACAGAAAAGTCTGCTATCAGAAGTAGTAAGTTGTGCTGGACCAGAGATAACCTTTGGGGATAACTCAAAAGGTAAAACCGTGGGTAAGTGTAAGATTATCCATGGTAACATCACTATTAAGGATGTGCTCTTAGTTGAAAATCTTTGTTATAACTTTATCAGCATTGGTCAATTATGTGATAATGGATTTTCAGTAGCATTCCAGAAGCACACTTGCACAGTTAAAAATGCTGATGATTCTACTGTTATAATCGAAGTAAGAAAAGGCAACACCTATAAAATCTCATGGAACATAGATCATATCATTGCTCCTACATGTTTAGTTGCATCTTTAAGTAATAAACACTGGTTGTGGCACAAAAGACTGAATCATCTAAATTTTAAGTCTATCAACAATCTCAAAAATCAGAACTTAGTCGATGGATTGCCACATATAAAATTTATTAAGAATCATGTATGTTCTGCATGTCAACTTGGTAAGAAAGTAAGATCTAGCTTCAAAAATAAAAGCAGCAAATCATCCTCAAGATGTTTAGAATTATTACATATGGACTTATTTGGTCCAATCCATATCATAAGCTTAGGGGGAATGAGATACACCCTTGTTGTTGTTGATGATTTCTCTAGATTTACTTGGGTAATTTTTCTTGCTGGAAAAGATCAAACCAGTAACCTCCTGATCAAACTTTTGAAAAAGATTCAAAATGAAAAATCAGTTTCTGTCATTAGAATCAGAAGTGATCGAGGTACTGAATTTACTAACAAGATTCTTGAGATATATCTAGATGAACAGGGCATTCATCATGAATATTCAGCTGCCAGGACGCCTCAACAAAATGAAGTAGCTGAGAGGAGAAATAGAACACTTAAAGAAGCTGCTAGAACAATGCTAGCAGATGCAGACATCTCTCAGCGCTTCTGGGCAGAAGCTATTAATACAGCTTGCTACACACAAAATAGAACGTTGATCAACAAGAGAAACAATCAAACTCCGTATGAAATATGGAAAGAAAGTAAACCGAACGTATCTTACTTTCATGTTTTCGGTTGTAGATGCTTTGTGCACAATAATGGCAAAAATCATTTAGCTGCTTTTGATTCAAAATCTGACATTGGTTTATTTCTTGGATATTCAGCAGTTAGTAAGGCTTTTAGAATTTTAAATAATAAATCTCTTAATGTTGAAGAATCTATTCATGTTGTCTTTGATGAAGACAGCATTGTTCCCGAGATTACTAACATATCTAATTTAAGTAAAAGATTAGACAGGGTTTATCTGGAATTAGACAGTGAAGATGATGCAGAAGCAAGTGTCAAGGATATTCACAATCCAGAACCAGACATTCACATTCCAGAACCAGCAGCTGATACTCCAGAACCATCAGCTGAAACTCCAGAACCAGCAGCTGACATTCCAGAACCAGCAGTCGATACTCCAAAACAATCTACTGTTTTATATGAAGACAATCTAAATCCTTTTATTTGGAGAAAATCTCATCCTCCATCTTTGGTAATTGGAAATCCAGCAGCTCCACTAAGGACTAGAAGACAGATGATAAATGAATACATGCATGCTGCTTTTATTTCTCAAGATGAACCAAAGAAGATTGAAGAAGCTCTTCTGGATCCCAGTTGGATAGAAGCTATGCAAGAAGAGCTGAATCAATTTGAGAGGAATAAAGTTTGGTTTCTAGTACCTAGACCTTCTCACCAAGCTGTCATTGGAACTCGGTGGGTATTAAGAAACAAACTAAATGAGGAAGGAACAGTTGTAAGAAACAAAGCAAGACTGGTTGCACAAGGATTCAGACAAGAAGAAGGAATAGACTATGATGAAACCTTTGCACCAGTAGCTAGGCTCGAAGCTATCAGAATATTCTTAGCCTTTGCGGCTTTCAAAAACTTCAAAGTATATCAAATGGATGTAAAGAGTGCGTTTCTTAATGGTCTACTACAAGAGGAAGTCTATGTTGAATAGCCTCCAGGTTTTTCTAATCATTTGTTACCAAATCATTATTTTAAATTATATAAAGCATTGTATGTTCTGAAACAAGCACCTAGGGCTCGGTACGACACACTTTCACAATTTCTCATTAATCATGGTTTCACCGTTGGTACTGTAGATAAGAATTTGTTTACCTTAGCCAAAAACAAACACATATTGTTAGTTCAGATTTATGTTGATGATATCATATTTGGGTCAACTAACCCCAAATTATGTGCAAAGTTTGCTAAGTTAATGCAGGACCAGTTCGAGATGAGCATGATGGGAGAATTAACATTTTTCTTAGGACTTCAAATCAAGCAACTTGATACTGGAATCTTTATAAACCAAACTAAGTATACAAAGGAACTACTGAAAAAGTTTGGGATGGAAGCATGTGCTGCTGCTTCCACTCCTATGAGCTCATCTACTAAACTTGATAAAGATGAAGGGGGAATTTCAGTAGAGGTAACTCAGTATCGTGGTTTGATTGGTTCCTTGTTATACCTTACTGCCAGTAGACCAGATATCATGTTTGTTGTTTGCATTTGTGCTAGATTTGAATCAAACCCTAAACAATCACATTACATTGCTGGTAAAAGAATTTTAAAATATCTTAAGGGTACTCAAAATGTAGGCCTCTGGTATCCCAAGGACTCGTCGTTTAATCTTATTGGATACTCAGATGCTGATTATGCAGGATGTAAACTGGATAGAAAAAGCACAAGTGGTTTTTGTCAATTTCTTGGTGATAGGTTGATCTCCTGGTTTAGCAAAAAGCAGACTTCCATAGCCACGTCTACTGAAGAAGCTGAATATCTTGCTGCTGGAAGCTGTTGTTCTCAAATACTTTGGATACAGCAACAACTCAAAGACTATGGATTTCAAGCCTCTGAATCACCAATATTTTGTGACAATACCAGTGCCATTGCAATCACACAAAATCCAGTACTTCATTCCAGAACGAAGCACATAGACATCAGACATCATTTCATCAGAGATCATGTGCAGAAGAAGAACATTCCTACTGATCAGCAAGCAGCAGACATCTTTACAAAACCTCTCCCTGAGAATAAGTTTTCTTACTTTCGAAATACACTTGGATTGATAGATTTAACTTAATTATTTATCATTATCTGATATTTTGGCTTAACTTTTCCTCTGTGATTATTCAGTTTCTAATTTTGCAGAAGGTAAAAGTTGAACGATGGAGACAATCAGTAGACATAATATTTCATTAAAGATAATAGAAACGGGGGCGTACATTTCTCACTTCTTTTTTAACGTACTCCCTCCAGAATTCCAACCAAGTGGTCAGTTCTCCGGTGGAGGTACGTAGAAACTCCTCTGAAAAAGCAATCTTTTTCAGAGTCTTTTGCTCCTTTAAGAGCATGAGAAGGTAGACGCCATCATCAGAGACGACGTCTGCACTATCAGCACTATGGAGACGTCGATAATATTTCTTCATCATTAACAACTCCTTGGTGGAAGATGCTCGCCCACTCTCGAAGGAGGACTTAAGCTCCTGGATTTTAGTCCAGAAAGGAATAAAGGAACATCAAGTACTTCAACTGAAATTTCATTAGAAATTTTCCAGTACATTAAACGAAGTGGAAGTTACAGAAATCTCAAGACAATCGAAACGTCTTCTGAAATTCTAGACTAATCAAGCTCATGTCTTCAGTAATATCAGCAGAAGAAGGAGAGTCTTTTTTTTCGAAAAGAATCTAGCAAGCTTGGGTCTTGTCAGCACTAATGTATAATCAGATACTTTACAGGGCATTATAGATGATATTAGCATTATCGATCCACCAGCACTCTCTTATAGCATTAGCATGCTTCTGGAAGGGATCGATGCTACATATCAATCTCAATGAAAGCAAACAATCTTTTTGATTGTTAATATTACAACTCCAGGAGTATGATCCAAGGATCATTATGTGCAGAACGACTTTTTCCAACATCTTCTTAGAAATCGCAGCAAGCTGTCTTCTGAACATTCTTGCTTCTGTTCCGGATCAAAATGGCCGCAGCATATACGTTGAATGCTTATCAGGTGAATTTTCCTTCTGTTCTCACTATTAAGGATGAGAATCTTGTCAATATGTTCAAATCATTGGAAAAGTCCGGGCTTCGAATATTTTTGGAATCACGTGCTGTTATCTACAAGTCTGTTCTTCTGGATTTCTATGCAAAAGCAGAAGTTGTGGAAGGCAAGATAACCTATACACAGGGAGATGCATCGATTTCTATTGATGCTGCACTTCTGGGTTCCACTTTCTTCCTACCGATTTCTGGCCTTTCCGAGCTCTCGGACATTTCAAAGGAAGACATGTCCATCGCCTTGACAAATTTTTCAGCCACTGGAGAAGAACTTTCACCCTCTTGCTTCAAAAAGCTACTGAAAATTGAGTACCAGGTACTCGCTGATATAATAGCAAAAGCCTTGTTAGTTAAGGCTGGAACCATTTGATCTAGAATTCCAAATTGATGCTCTTCAAAGGGATCTTCTAAATCTTTCAGACTTTGTCAAGCGGATATCTTATGAAAATGCCGCCGAATTTCATGATGCTCAATTCTTCCGAGAACGCATGTCTAAGGAAATACAGAACACTGCGGAACCTCTGAGTAAAATGCATGCTGAGACCATCGTCTTTCGACAGGCCATATCCAAAAGTTCCAGTCAGATCGCGCTTGCTCAAGCTGATATATTTACCAGGATCACCGAGCATGATGAAATGTTTCGATCAATCTCCACCACCATGGACCTGAAGGATGCCAAGATTGATTCTCAATCTCAAACGCTCACTGCTATTAATGATCGAGTTTCTAATCAAACTCCTTATCTGGAGATGCTGACAAATGGAATTCACAATTTATCTGGGAGAATGGATGAATTACTTGATAGGGTCCTTCTTGATGATGCCAAAAAGGGGGAAGACGATAGAACTGGAGCAAGTAGCAGCAGACCAACTGGAAGGAATCAAAATCTAGATGAAGCCATCTTCAGGGATATTGGAACAAACTAATTTTTCTTTTTTTTATTTTATATTTATGCTTTGTGTGATTTTCTCTCGATATAAATTGTTTTGATTATCTAATCCGTTCTTATCTCTATTTTACTAACACAGAACATCTAGGTTTTGGCATCACCACAAAGGGGGAAATTGTTAGAATTAAATTTATTGTGGAGATGCTAAGGAAAAACCAGTAGATGTTGGATTAAGTACAAAACCAGTAGAACCAGTAGATGTTGTATTAGTTCAAAACCAGTAGAACCAGTAGATGTTGTAAATCAGAAGTACTTATATCGCGCTAAAACCTGCTTAAATAATTTCTTAGCTAAAACCAGAACTAGAAGGATACAAAATTCGAAATATACACTAACAGAATCTTGCGTATCACAAAGTCTCTAAATATTACCGTTGATCTATTAACGTGATACCAGCATTTATTGCTTCATTAAATGCCATTAAATGCTATACAAGAACATTTAAGACGGTATACCATTTTTGGTATGAACTGCAATTGATTACTTTTGATGTATTCTGCAGGGTCCATTTTAAGCAATAAAGCTGAACCACCAAAAAGAAAAGAACCGTTCAGTTTTTTAACTTGAATAGAGCCTATATATGGAGATGAAAGATTTCGTGAAGTAGCACATAGCATTGAACAAAAATCTGAATTGAAAAACATCATTCGAGCATTGTTAGAACTTTCAGTTATCTAAAGAGCTCAAACACTGAAAAAGCAGCACACGCTTCATTGCATACTCTTGATCATTGAGATCATATTGTGCTAGCTATTTTTCGTTATATCTTCTCAAGCTATTCACTTCACTATTTCATTGATAGAATAATTTGTAACTGGAAAAGAGTCTTTTCCAGAACTTAAGATCATTCAAGAAGTTGAGTTGTAAAGCTAAGAGTTTCAATAGGCGGAGGGTAAGTCCTGTTGAAGTGGGAGTGTACAATTGTTGTGTTGTATTCACCAAAGTCTTTTAGTGATTCCTTCTGGAAACAGAAGAAGGGGAGACATAGAAGATTCATCTTCGAACTTCCAGAAACAAACCTTGTGCTATGTACTGCTTTTCGGCTTTATTATTTTTCACCCACTAACCAACAGATCGTTTTCCGCACATTATCTTGTGATCTGCTGGTCTTTATACTTGAACAAGAATCGTTAAAATCTTTAACAGGATTTTAGCACATCATTCGAAAGAATTTAATAAGTTGGCCATTGAGTTTATTCAACCCCCCTTCTAAACTCAACCCGATCCTCAACAAATACATTTTAATGCAATCATGTAGAAAAATATATTTTAAACATGTAAATGCACCACATAATTAATTTATGAAATTAAAACAATTAATTAAAATACACAAGGAATTTAATTATTGTATGCATGTGGTTCGCGTGGACCTTTAAATTTTCGGGGTGTTACAATCTTCCCCCTTAAATTGAATTTCGTCCTCGAAATTCGCTTATCCTCGATAATCAAAAGTTTAGACTTAGTTCTAGCATCCCAAAAATCCACGCTTCCGCTGCGCTACTCTAATCATACTTAAATTGTAGAATGTTCTTACGTCTCCCTTATCCCAATTGTTTTTACCTTCTAAATCCTTGTTTTCGAATTGCAACTTAAAAAGACCCATAATGACTTAGTGCTCTTACTATTATAACCTCGAATTTTAATTTTTCTTATAATTCCCAATATCAAAATATGGATGACCATACTTATCGTATATTAGTTTCCTTATTTTATATCCAAAATATTCATCAACTTATCATATTTCAACGTTAAAATCCCAAACGCATCCGCTAACGCTTAGATTTTTCAAGCCTAATATCGATTCATCCTTAAAACCCTTGACTAAAATTTCTTATAATACTAAAACCAAGATATTCCAAGGTTCTGAATATTCTTAAAAGTCTAAATCATCAAAATTCTTAACGTAAAACACATTCAATTCTCACTAATTGCTAAACTAGTCCCAAAATTCCTTAATATTCGCAAGATAAATTATTAATTTCCTCAAAAATCATCCAAATTGCTCTTTAATTTCAAAAATCCTACAGTTAACCTATAATTTCTCGGTATTCTTAATTTTCTTCTACAGTTTTCCATAACATAAATTTCGATAAATTAAACTTATTTACCCAAAAAAATCAATTTCTATAACCAATCTTATCTTTCATCAAACTTAAAAATCTCAATTTATACATTTTCTTACTTCCAAAGATAAGCGCAGTCTTCGAATAATTATTCTCTATGTCTCATTTCCAAAAATTAATTCAAGTAGTAACCCCGAATCATAAATATTTTCTTAAAGAATCTACGTGTCCCAAAAGAATTCATAATATTCACGATTAACTTATATCCCAAAAAGTAGAGCGTCAATACTAAAATCCAAAAATCAACATAGTCCAATTCCACGACCAAGCCAACATGCGTTGAAATAAAATAATTTCTTATTTCATATCGTGTAACGTATAAAAATTGTAAAGCATATAAATCATATATTATCATAAAGCTATTAAACATTAGACATAAACATATAAGTCATGTACTTATGCAGGTAACATAATAAAATCATATAAAGCATGTAAACTTACAAATTGAGGCTTGACGACTGATCTTTCCGGCGCTGATGGTGGCACAACACTTTACAGAACCATTGCTCTGATACCAACTGAAACGTCTGCTACCCGTTTTTTTAAAACGTGCTAGAAAATTTTTTTTTCAACCTAACATAGCATTCGGCCGAATCATAAAATATTTTTGACATCATTTTAAAAATAAACATCCAACTAACATTTAAAAATCAAGCGAGATAGTCATAAAAATAAAATCGTCGCATGTTTTACAAAACCTAAAAAACAATAAATGTTGAAAAGTTTAGCCCTTACTATAACCTCTCAAAAACAACTCATAAATAAATCGTCGTAAAAATATCTTTAACATAACTTAAAATCATAAATCATAACTAGTGCGGAAAACTAGCGTCGGTCCTCGGGTTATGTGCACCTTCAGTCAAGTCAGATCAACCATCAAGACCTCCAAAAACATTAACATCAAAATCACATGCATCAATCACACCTAGTGAGTCTAAAGACTCAACACGTCATATCCTTGATAACAAGTAATACGTAATACAGTTAACATATAACAGTGAAAAATACTTGTACTTAAAATAACGTTTTCATGAAGATGCATAATGTGGGGACCCGGATGCTAATCATCTTCTTAATCGTCATTGGGACTATTGTAATCAATTATAATAAACAGGTTCTAAATTTTTTTTTTTAACATGCGGAACGTAGTGAAATAAAACATATATATACATCTCAGTATTAAAAGTACAAGTCTTGCATTATATACAATCAGTCTCAACTAAGGGTTAACAACTATAGAGCAAGTGTTTAAACCCTATCTCTAGTCCAAGTCCGTAGCCACCACTATAATCTCGATCTTTCTTCACCTCTGTGACCCTGAACCTGTCCCACCTGTTGCTATGCACACATACAAACACGACAACAGCCGGACAACTCCGGTAAGAATAAAATCCCAGTATAAACAATGTATTAATGCAATCATATAACACATATATAAAAGAATAAACAAACATTAACACATGTATCTAATCTGACTACATGAATCAATACCAATTTGTATTTAAATCAATGACTTGTTATCTCATCTCAACTTATTTCTAATCTAGGGATCCCGATCTAATTTAGACTTTGGCATGCTATATCGAATGTCTACAATAGAAGTCAATCTGCATCTAAGCTCATAGATACACCGTAAGTCTAGAGTCTTAGCTGTCCTGTCAAAGACTCGGCGGTTCTTCCCTAGCTAGGCTAATCTGCCCTAGACTCGGACTCTTGCTCTGCTATAAATTCAATAGACTAAACATATCAATCTGATAATTTGCAAATATCAATGCAATAAAATAAAGTATATGATTTTGGGAAACTCAAGTCAAACCTAACTCGAGTTGTGCAATCCCGAATCAACATTTATTTATACCTTTTATTATGTCGCTCTGATAAAATCGAAGTCTCGACTCAAAGCCTGTCAATGTTCAATCTGGCAATGACAATATCAATATATTGTATCAATATTCTATTCAAATCAAAACATCCCCGTCTTATCAAATCCTGACGGTACAACAGTACACTCTTGCGATACTGGTGATGCCATACCAGTATATACTAATTCCAATAATTTATAATCAACCACCGTACAAATCTGACATCACATCTCAGTCAATTTAACTCTGAAATTCATAACAATTCCATAATCAATCTGTTTCTTAATCGATTCTATGATGTTTACTATGTCAAGAGCACCATATATGAATCCCATCCAATTCCATCAACATCATGATTTCAAGACATAACAAAACGTAACTAAACTTACGTCCAGTTGTAGCCTGCGTTGATAGGATCACAGTACCGAAGTCGGATTCAAAATCTAACGGACGGATCGAAATATAAAGGCGTAAGGATTTTCAATACAATCACAGAACCCTTTCTCGATTCTTTCTTTTCATCTGAAGGAATTTAAAGTATATACATGTATATATATCTCCACTTGCATGATAAAGAAACGTGTCTCGTTTTTCTTAACTTTCTGTCGGCGCTCGGGCGGTCGATCTTTACCGCTCGAGCGCGGAACCCTCTGTCCGTGACTTACATTTGTTATCCACTGGCGCTCGGGCGGTCATCTCCTACCGCTCGGGCGCCAATAGTTCTGTCTACAAATTTTACCCTTCATAAGCTTTTGCCAATCTGGTCTCGTAATAGCCCGTCTATAATTATATCTATTTAAATTCAATAATCTCATATTAATATCAAAATATCGGGAATTACATTTCTCCCCCCCTAAGATACGATTTCGTCCCCGAAATCACAGGCATTCAATTATATCAATAGGGAGTATATACAGAAACTGTATAAAAATTTACATTATCGAAACAACTCTAGGAATTCTTGTCTCATATCTTATTCAGTCTCCCAGGTTGCTTCTTCACTGCCATGACGAGTCCATTGAACTTTTACAAGTGGAATGGTCTTCGTTCTGAGTTGTTTTTCTTTACGATCGATAATCTGAATCGGTTTCTCAACATAGCTCAACGTATCATCCAGTTCGGCCTCGTCTGGCTGAATAGCATGTGAAGCATCAGGAAGGTATTTCCTTAATAACGATACATGAAAGACATCATGTATCCCAGATAATGAAGGCTATAAAGCGAGTCGATAGGCACGATCTCCTATCTTCTCGAGAATCTCATAAGGCCCAATATATCGTGGAGAAAGTTTCCTTTTCTTTCCAAATTTGACAGCTCCTCTGAAAGGTAAAATCTTTAAAAATACTCGGTCTCCTGCCTCAAATACCAATGGTCTACGTCAAATATTGGCATATTTGGCCTATCTATCTTTTGCTGCCTTCATTTTCTTTCGAATTAGCTTCACTTTTTCTACCATATCTCTTATCATGTCAGGTCCAATCTCAGGCACTTCAGAGATATCATCCCAATAGAGAGGGGTTCGACACTTCTTTCCGTACAACGCTTCAAATGGTGCCATCTCAATACTCGTCTGATAGCTGTTGTTGTACGAAAACTCACAGAGTGGCAATGCATCTTGCCAATTAGTGCTAAAATCAAGCACTACTGCTCTCAGCATATCCTCCAGTGTCTGGATTGTTCGCTCTGACTGTCCGTCAGTCTGTGGATGATATGCGGTACTCAGATGTAACTTCGTACCAAGATCCTACTGCAAGCTCTGCCAGAAGTGCGAAGTAAATCGAGGATCACGGTCTGATACAATTGACTTCGGTACTCCGTGCAATCTGACCACTTCTCTGACATAGATCTCTGCCATCTGGTCAAATCTGTACGCCATCTTGTACGGAATAAAACATGCGGATTTGGTCAATCACGGCCCAAATCGCATCACAACCTCGGGAGGAACGCGGTAGCTGGGTCACAAAATCCATGGAAATGTGATCCCATTTCCATTCAGGAATGGACAAACTCTGTAATAAACCTTCTGGTTTCTTTCTTTCTGTTTTCACCTGCTGGCAATTCAGACATTTGGAAACAAATTCGGCAATGTCAATCTTCATTTATTTCCACCAGAACTGTCTTTTCAAATCATTATACATCTTTCTGCCACCAGGATGAATACTGAATCGACTGTTGTGCGCTTCTGAAAATATCTGTCGTCTCAAATCTGAAACATTCGGCACAACCAAAAGATTATTTACATACAAGACGTTATCACGTACATGATATTCCGATCGATGTCCTGTTCTGATCATCGATACTGATTTTTGTACATTCTGATCAACTTTCTGAGCTGCCTTAATTCTTAAGATCAGCTTGGGTTCCACTTGCACCGTATATAGTTTCAACGGTCTATAATCTGTTTCAAATGCTAATCCAGACAAACAACAGTCTTCTATCAAATTTGAAACACCGATCGTCGACAAGGATAAAGAACATACCTTTCGACTTAGTGCATCAGCTGCTGCATTAGACTTTCCTGGATAGTATTTGATTTCACAATCAAAGTCTTTAAGCAAATCAAGCCATCTTCGTTGCCTTATATTCAATTCAGATTGTGAAAACAGATATTTCAAACTCTTATGATCAAAATATATCTCAAACTTCTCACCATAAAGATAGTGTCGCCATATCTTTAATGCAAAGACAATGGCTGCCAATTCAAGATCATGAATTGGATAACGGGTCTCATGTGGTTTAATCTGCCTTGAGGCATAAGCAATAACATGCCCTCGCTGCATCAGAACACATCCCAACCCTCTGTGAGAGGCGTCACAATAAACCACAAAATCACCAGTACCGGATGGGATAGTCAACACCGGAGCACTGGTCAATCTCTTTTTCAACTCCAGAAAAATGGTCTCGCATTCTTCAGACCAAACAAATGGAGCATTCTTCTGAGTCAGCTGAGTAATTGTTTTAGCTATACTCGAGAAATCTTTAATGAAACGACGGTAATATCCCGCTAAACCCATAAAACTGCGAATTTCGGGCACTGACGTCGGTCTTGGCCAAGAAATCACGGCCTCAACTTTGCTGGGATCCACTGATATCCCATCTCCGGATATAATATGACCCAGAAATACTACCTGTCTTAACCGAAACTCACATTTCGACAACTTAGCATATAATTTCTCAGTCCTTAAAATTCGCAACACGGTTCTTAAATGCTCAGCATGCTCACTCATATTCTTTGAATAAATCAAAATATCATCAATGAATATAATTACAAATTCATCGAGATATTTCTGGAATACACGGTTCATCAATCCCATAAACACAGCTGGAGCATTCGTCAAACCAAATGGCATGACAATAAACTCATAATGTCCATACCTGGTTCTGAATGCTGTTTTCGAGATATCAGAATCTCTGACTCTCAGCTGATGATATCCCGATCTTAAATCAATTTTGGAATATACTGAAGAACCCTGCAACTGGTCAAACAAATAATCAATACGAGGCAAAGGATATTTATTCTTTATCGTTGCCTTGTTCAGTTGCCGATAATCGATGCAGAGTCTCATCGAACCGTCTTTCTTTCTTACAAATAGTACTGGAGCACCCCAAGGAGAAACACTCGGTCTGATGTACCCCTTGGCCAGTAAGTCTTCCAGCTGATCCTTTAATTCTTTCAATTCTATCGGTGCCATTCTGTACGGGGCTCTAGAAATTGGCACTGTACCTGGCATCAATTCAATGTTGAAGTCTATCTCTCTAACTGGAGGTAATTCTGGGATCTCATCTGGAAAGACGTCAGCAAACTCACGTACCACTGGCAAATCAGCCAATGATGGAATCGACTTCAGTAAATCTACTGAATATACAAGGAATCCCTCTGCTCCTTTCTGTAACAATTGAGTCATAGATAATACGGATACTAAAGGAATTCTCGATCTAGAACCCTTACCGTAAAATTTCCACTCTTTAGTCATATCTGGTCTGAATCTCACTATCTTGTGGAAACAATCAACTGTCGCTCTGTACTTGGTCAGCATATCAATACCGATAATATAATCAAAATCTGACAACCCAAGTACGATGCAATCTAATTCAATCTCATGCCCGTCATACTGTAGTACACAATGTTTTACAGAATTTACGGATATCAAACCTGTCCCTAAAGGAGAAGAGACAGACACTACAGTAGCTAAAGACTCTACAGGCAATGCATGACTTAATGCAAATCGTTCAGAAATAAAAGTATGCGAAGCACCAGTATCAATCAACATATAAGCAGGGTAAGCACATAAAGAACAGTTACCTGCCACAACGTCATCTGGTGCTTCCTGGGCCTGCTCCTCGGTCAAAGCGAATACTCTGGCCTGCTGTCTAGGAGGCTAGCTAACAGTCTGGCTACCTCCTGGCCTCTGCTGTGACTGAGCTGGCGCTGGCTGGAATGTATGAACAGCAGCTGATTGTCTCTCAGTCTGTGCTGCTGATCCCGATGACTCGGCTCCCTGAGATCTTTGGGACCCTCTCTGTGGACACACTTTAGCAAAGTGTCCCGACTGTTTACAGATGTTGCAACTACCAGTTACTCCTTGGCATTGCTCAGTTGCATGTCTTCCTCCGCAAGTCCTACAATAAACACCGGTGTAACTCTGGCTCTGTCGGGAACCATCGGAGCTAAAAGAACTACTGCCAGATTTTTTAAATTGCTTTCCTCTGGCTTTCAAAAATTCCTTCTTCCCTCCACTGCTGCTGCCACCCTCAAATCTGGGAGGTGGTTGCTGTGGTTTCGGTGCTGGAGGCACAAATGAAGCCCCTTTCTGTCTCATCAGACCGGCTTCTGCTCCTTTGGCTCTGTTCAGGGCGTCAGTAAAGTTATTCGGTCGCCCTGTGTTCACCAATGTAAAAATCTCTGGGTTCAAGCCATTGATGAACTGATCAGCAGTAGCTTCCTCGCTATCAGCAACATGTGGAGTAAATTTCAACAAGGTGGAGAACTTGGACACGTACTCTTCTATGTTCATCGGTCCCTTCCTTAGATTAGCAAACTCCGTCCCCTTGTCTTTTCTATACGACACTGGAAAGAATCGTTGATAAAATTCAGTTCTAAATACATTCCAGGTGATAGTCGTACCTCTATGCTCCAAACCCTCTTTATCGTAATCCACCAGTTCTTTGAAACATCGTGAAACTGGTGTCCAATCCATCGAATTCGCCGCTCATCTGTATACTCCAATGAATCAAACAGCATTTCAATATCATCAAGCCAACTCTCGCACTCCACAGCGTTCTCTGTTCCTTTCAAAGTTGGCGGGTGAAATGAATGAAATCTTTTCAGTAACGTTTCCATTGGAGTCGGTGTTACATCCATTGGAGGATTTGATGTACTACCCTGTTCTGGGATTCGTCTAAGAGGCATATCTGGTTATCAAAGGATTAGTAACTCAAATACAACAACCAGTTCCAGCCCTCCTCTGATCATCTTACTGCTGATCTAGAATCGGTGCTGATCCCTTCTCAATAAAACATATTACTATATCAAATCAGATAAGGAAGTAACATGTATTAAAGCAGTACGACATGCTAGCATTCAAAAGCAAGAAACAAAACCTCAATCTACCCCGCTCACTAGCCTCTTCTATCTCAATCTAAAGGATCTATCGCTCGGATACCACCTGTTGTGGGGACCCGGACTCTAATAATCTTCTTAATCGTCATTGGGACTAATGTAATCAATTATAATAAACAGGGTCTAAATTTTTTTTTTTTAACATGCGGAACGTAGTGAAATAAAACATATATACACATCTCAGTATTAAAAGTACAAGTCTTGCATTATATACAATAAGTCTCAACTAAGGGTTAACAACTATAGAGCAAGTGCTTAAACCCTATCTTTAGTCCAAGTCCGTAGCCACCACTCTAATCTCGATCTTTCTTCACCTCTGTGACCCTGAACCTGTCCCACCTGTTGCCATGCACAAATACAAACACGACAACATCCGGACAACTCCGGTGAGAATAAAATCCCAGTATAAACAATGTATTAATGCAATCATATCACACATATATAAAAGCAAAAACAAACATTAACACATGTATTTAATCTGACTACATGAATCAATACCAATCTGTATTTAAATCAATGGCTCGTTATCTCATCTCAACTTATTTCTAATCTAGGGATCCCGATCTAATTTAGACTTTGGCATGCTGTATCGAATGTCTACAATAGAAGTCAATCTACATCTAAGCTCATCGATACACCGTAAGTCTAGAGTCTTAGCTGTTCTACCTAAGACTCGGCGGTTCTGCCCTAGCTAGGCTGATCTGCCCTAGACTCGGACTCTTGCTCTGCTATAAATTCAATAAAATAAACATATCAATATGATAATTTGCAAATATCAATGCAATAAAATAAAGTATGTGATTTTGGGAAACTCAAGTCAAACCTAACTCGAGTTGTGCAATCCCGAATCAACATTTATTTATACCTTTTATTATGTCGCTCTGATAAAATCGAAGTCTCGACTCAAAGCCTGTCAATGATCAATCTGGCAATGACAATATCAATATATTGTATCAATTATCTATCCAAATCAAAACATCCCCGTCTTATCAAATCCTGACGGTACAACAGTACACTCTTGCGATACCGGTGATGCCATACCAGTATATACTAATTCCAATAATTTATAATCAACCACCGTACAAATCTGACATCACATCTCAGTCAATTTAACTCTGAAATTCATAACAATTCCATAATCAATCTGTTTCTTAATCTGACTTCGATTCTATGATGTTTACTATGTCAAGAGCACCATATATGAATCCCATCCAATTTCATCAACATCATGATTTCAAGACATAACAAAACGTAACAAAACTTACGTCCAGTTGTAGCCTGCGTTGATAGGATCACAGTACCGAAGTCGGATTCAAAATCTAACGGATGGATCGAAATATAAAGGCGTAAGGATTTTCAATACAATCACAGAACCCTTTCTCGATTCTTTCTTTTCATCTGAAGGAATTTAAAGGATATACATGTATATATATCTCCACTTGCATGATAAAGAAACATGTCTCGTTTTTCTTAACTTTCAGTCGGCGCTCGGGCGGTCGATCTTTACCGCTCGAGCGCGGAACCCTCTGTCCGTGACTTACATTTGTTATCCACTGGCGCTCGGGCGGTAATATACTACCGCTCGGGCGCCATACTTTCTGTCCGAGCCTTTTCTTGTTGAACACTGGCGCTCGGGCGGTCATCTCCTACCGCTCGGGCGCCAATAGTTCTGTCTACAAATTGTACCCTTCATAAGCTTTGGCCAATCTGGTCTCGTAATAACCCGTCTATAATTATATATATTTAAATTCAATAATCTCATATTAATATCAAAATCTCGGGCATTACACTTAAACTTTAAACAATAACATTTTCGTAAACATTTTCATGATGCATAAATTTAAATAAAAACATTTTCATAATGATACATGAACTTTAAACGTAAACATTTTCATAAACTTAATCATATCATCCTCAACATATTCATATTCATATTATCATCAACATATACGTATTCTTTTTTCCTTTCGTTGAATTCAGATCGTTAATTGTGAATTTCATGTTCATCTACGTTTACGTCTACGTGTTGGGCGATGGATTCATCTACATGTAACCACAGTATTGGGCGGCGGGGACACCAGCAACACTCTCACCGGTCAACTGGGCCTTGGCCTTACGTACTAACATATCATCATATACATCTACATGTCTGTATCCAAGGAAACACGATCGTCGTGCTCCCACTGGGACCATAACCCTCACAAAATTTCCAACATATCATCGTATTAGTCATAATTACTTCACTTCCTTCAACGTTTCATATTCTCATCACTTTATAAAATTTAAACATTCATATAACGTTTTTCTTTTAAACCAAGCATGCAACATGTCTTTTAAATGTCTTCCTTAATTCATAAAAAACCCATGGACATTTAAAAAAATCATAATTTAATCATGAAGATTTCATAAACATTTAAAATGACATTTTACCCTCAAAACATGTAAAATAACATTTTTACATATTAAATCGTAAACATATAGAATTCCTTAAACATTTAAAATATCATTTTAACATAAAAAAATTCCATAAACATCCATAACTATAGAAAATAATCATATTAGCACATAAAACAGCATTCAGGCTACTGCCATGACGTTTACTAATTTTTAGGTGTAAAAAGACCGTTTTACCCCTAGACGTAAAATTTTACGTTTTTGACATTTTCTTAATTTCATTGACTCTAACATGTCCCGAATAATTATTTAAGCCTACACGAATTTTCTCATATTTTTATTTAGCTTAAATGGAGGACTTTTAAATTAATCTTTAAATAAGACGTATTAATGCGTTTTAACCCCGAATTAAACCAAATCTTAATATAAAATTCCCAAATTAAAAACTTAGACTTTTATTAATTATCTAAGCTTAAACATAATTTTCAATAATTTTATAAAGCTTAAAACTACGCGTTTCAATTAACTCGTTAATTAGCGTTTCGTACGGCGATTAAAACTCGTTATTTTGATCCCAAATTTTTAACATAACCTTTTATGATTTATTCTACCCTTCCAAGTCATGGGCAATACCCGTGGACCCTCGGCTCAATTTTTTCTTCTTTAATTTTTGTTTTTGACACACTAACGAACCTACCGAGCCATCTCCCAATTTACTCGAGCAACGCCCGAGCCACCTTGAGCCAAAACCTAGCCCACCCACCTAGGTACCCTACTGACCAAGCCCAGCCCGTAAAAACCAGCCCTGGCCCGCTCGAAATCCTCCTGGAATTTGCCCCAAAATCCTGCACGTGAGTGTGTGAGTCTCCCATGAATAATAGGACTCCTACCTAGTCTAGGACTCTTCCAGCCCTTAACCACCGAGCCCACCTGACCCTAGACATCCCTGGACCATGCCCAGACTTTACCCAGACTAGCCCACTCCCTAGAACCCAGCAGCGAAGCCCCTGAACCAAAGGACAGCAGCCTCGCGCAAGCATACCTCACGCTGCCGCTGCTATTTTCTTCGTGGAGGTTCTTACCCAGGCTACCATCGAGCCCAGCTCTTCCTAACCCTCACTGGACCATCCTAAGGCACTATCTAGACAACCTAGACCAGCCCTCAACCGAGCCAAAGCCCCTGCAACTTTCGGTGCCCTTCCCAGAATTCTGTGCGTGAAGAGTCCCTTCACGCAGGGACTCTTCCAGCCTACTTAGCGTGAGCCCTAGCCCCCTAGGACTCTACCAGGCCCTCACCTCTGACCCTCCTCGAGCCCCAGCCAGCCCTGACCAAGCCCCAAGGCCCCATGCAAAACAGTCGATCCATAGTATCTTGTACAAGCCAATACATCTCACGGTTCCTTCGTTGGTTTTCCTATCTTACGGTTTCAAGCTTTATTCTTTTAGATTTGCAACGTTTTAGTGTGTTTTAGGACTCTTGAAAACATGTAAAAACATGTAAAAACATCCCCTAACCAATCCTAATCATGGCAGCCCCTTTAACAACATAACAAACATGATTTTTCCTCAAATTCAAACCTTAAAAATTGACATATTACACAAAACCGAAAATATTTCATGTTGCAACTTGTTTTTCATGCAATTTCAAACAAAAATGAATAATATGGTGTGATGATGAGTAAAAGGAGAATATGGCGTGCCTTTGCGTTTTAAACGCACGATAAAAAAAACGTTGATGACGAAGAACGGCGACGGACGACCTTGGCTTGATTTCTCCTTAAGCTTTCTCAATTATTTCTTCTTCAAATTGTGGTGTTGGGTGCCGTGTATTTGGTGGGGTTTGGGAGATAAAATTCTGATTTGAGCCGTGTGATAGTGGGAAGGGTTTGGGGTCTTTAACATTTTAAATACTAATCAAATCTCTACGCAAGGCTTTAGGCCCATTAGGTAGATAAATAGGCCCAATAGTGCTTGATTAGACTTTAATTAAAAATATAAAAATAGTTTTGTTGAAATAAGTTTGTGAATTTATTAGCCGGGTTGCCAACATGTTCGTATTTTTGTTGAAAATCCAACACCGATAAAAATTACGTCCCGGCGTATAAAATCACCTCAAAACCGCATATTTTCAAAAATAATAAAAAGCATCACCCATATTTTAAATAATTAAAAACAATTATTTAATAAAAACATTTTCTATTTTTCAGCCCTCGGTCTCCGTTCCTCGATCGCAACTTAAATAACCTTTAAAAATACATTTTAATGCAATCATGTAGAAAAATATATTTTAAACATGTAAATGCACCACATAATTAATTTATGCAATTAAAATAATTAATTAAAATACACAAGGAATTTAATAATTGTATGCATGTGGTTTGCGTGGACCTTTAAATTTTCGGGGCGTTACACCAACTGTAGCAGCAGGATTGGTTTTTAAGGTCCGAGGCTTCTTCACAACTTTGGGAGAGGGAGTTCTCTCATAATCAGTTTTGCTGACAATCAGTTTGCGTTTGATTGTCTTCTTTTATGCCTCCTTTCTTGCTTTCTTGACCGATTTGGGAGCTCCTCCTGTCCCAATTTCATTTTTCACCTTAGTGAACTGCTCAGGTGACAAGTTCAATTTGGCCTTTGGTTGCAGTACATTCTTATAATTGAACACTTTGAACTTGAATGATTTCTCAACAGTATCACCCAGTAGCCCCTTCATTTTCAGTAGAAAACTGATTTGCACGGCATATCCGCGTGACTGCTTCGTTGACTGAAGCATATTTCTTCGAATGGTGAAAATAATATTTCTCCAGTTTACCCTTTTCTCAGCTATGATCACCGTCATGACTTGAAAATTTTCAAGAGTAAGAGCAGGAAATGAACCAGCTTTAGCTAGTATATCTACCAGTAGTTGAATTTTTGGCTTGAGCTTTTTCTTTGGATCGGAAACTTTGATTTTTCGACAATCAGCTGACGGAAGAGACTGCATTTCTTCAATATCAGAAGTTTTTACCTTGGAGAAATGGATTAGCCCATCTAGGCAGTTGAAATAGTTCGCCGAAGGATTCTTCAGAAAGTGTCAGCAACTGACCATTGCTAGTAGCAGTGACGTTTCCATCAACAGTAACATAACAAGTTGAGTATAAATCATGAAGCTCTTGTGGATAAAGTTCTTGAGAGGATTGTCCCAGAAATATCTTCAAGCCGGCTGCTTCTAGTTTCAGAAAGACGTTCTTGACATCGGCATCATTCACTGAGAGAATAGATTCAACGTAGACAGCCATAGCATTGAGAATATGTGCGGGAATTTGATTTGCCATTGTTGAGAGTAGGAAAATCTGAAATTTTGCAAGGTAAAGACTCTGAATGTGAATTTGCTCTGAAGAGTAAAGTTCGCGTAAAGAAGAACTGAATTGAAGTGGGAAAAGGTATATATGTAAGTGACTGTACAAATTCTGGACACATGTCAGTCCACGAAAATTTTAAAAACAGTGTGTACGTGTGCTACAAACTTGTATACAATTTTTAAGGGTTCAAGTGGGTCCACGTCTTAAAACACTGTTCATCATTTAATGCGAAAACTGACAGTCACGTCACTTGATTTTGAATAAAACACGATTAATTAGTTAAGTTATATGAAAAGACTAGCTAAATTATCAACTGAACGATCAGTTGTGAAACTGATTCATTTCAGATGAAAATTCACTAACCACTGTCTTCTCAGTTAACCTCTTAAAATCGATATTCCCCCTTAATAAATGCATGTTTTAAATTATGAAAGTTTAAACGGCAAATATAATGACGTAATAAGATAAATCTTATGCTTCAGAAGCTGAAACGTCGAATGTACTGATTATGTTCCTTCAGTTGCTTTGAGCGTGTGTTATAAATAGAAGTAACATGGTTAGTCTTAACACATTAGCAACTAAATATTTCAAGAAACAAAATGGCAGGTGCAAGCAGCTCAAAGGTTCCAGATATGGCTGACGAGTTTATGGATGCAGCACTAGAGACCAGAAAGCTTGCTATGAAAGATGAAGTCTTCCACAAAGTTCTCCGATTTTTGCAGAAGCTTCAAGATCTTCAGCTCCTCCAGCAGGAAGGAGCAGTTACTATCCCCGAACGGGTGGCACAAATAAAGAAATATCGACGACGTTTGCGCGTTGCTGATGAGGTGGACATCTTCACAGATGAAGGTGTCTACCTGTTGATGCTGAAGAAGGAGAAGTGGACTCTGAAGCAGATACTTATTTCAGAGGGTTTCCTGAAGATTACCTGTAACGCCCTAGATTTGACGACTGTTCTCACTGTACTAAGACGATTCTTTCCAGCGTCCTCACTCACACGCACCCTGGGAAACTTCCCAGGAGGTCACCCATCCCAAAATTGCCCCAAGTCAAGCACGCTTAACTTTAGAGTTCTTATGTGATGAGTTACCGAAAAGAAGATGCACCTTCGTGATATGAGTAGTACAATCAAATCTTTTAAGCCCTCTTCAACTGTACAGTCCATTACATTGAACAGTGTCGGAATCCCTCTCCTTCCGGTATAAGAACGGTTCATTCATATTCCCTCTCCACCTAGAATCCTGCTAGGAGCCGCTCATTGTCCGTGCTACCTCATGGCACCGGCGATCACCCCCCGCCCTCTTCAGCCCCGGGCCTCACATGCTCACCAGCTTCCGCTTGGTTCGTCCCCGAACCACACCGTACCCCAGATTTGACGACTGTCCTCACTGTACCAAGACGATTCTTTCAAGCGTGCTTATGTCCTCACTCACACGCACCCTGGGAAACTTCCCAGGAAGTCACCCATCCCAAAATTGCCCCAAGTCAAGCACGCTTAACTTTGGAGTTCTTATGTGATGAGCTACCAAAAAGAAGATGCACCTTCGTGATATGAGTAGTACAATCAAATCTTTTAAGCCGTCCTCAACTGTACAGTCCATTACATTGAACAGTCTCGGAATCACTCTCCTTCCGGTGTAAGAACGGTTCATTAATGTTCCCTCCACCTAGAAGCCTGCTAGGAGCCGCTCATTGTCCGTGCCACCTCATGGCACCGGCGATCACCCCCGGCCCTCTTCGGCCCCGGGCCTCACATGCCCACCAGCTTCCGCTTGGTTCGTCCCCGAACCACACCGTACCCCAGATTTGACGACTGTCCTCACTGTACCAAGACGATTCTTTCCAGCGTGCTTATGTCCTCACTCACACGCACCCTGAGAAACTTCCCAGGAGGTCACCCATCCCAAAATTGCCCCAAGTCAAGCACGCTTAACTTTGGAGTTCTTATGTGATGAGCTACCGAAAAGAAGATGCACCTTCGTGGTATGAGTAGTACAATCAAATCTTTTAAGCCGTCTTCAACTGTACAGTCCATTACATTAAACAGTCTCGGAATCCCTCTCCTTCCGGTGTAAGATCGGTTCATTCATGTTCCCTCCACCTAGAAGCCTGCTAGGAGCCGCTCATTGTCCGTGCCACCTCATGGCACCGACGATCACCCCCCGCCCTCTTCGGCCCCGGGCCTCACATTACCACAGGGGTTTAACCGGTTGGTTGACCTCGTGGCGGTTTGTTGTTAAGAAGGAAATAAAAAATGTATGCTACAATTATAATAAATGAAATATTTGATTTTATCGTTGCCTTTTACTTTGCAGCATACAAACTGGTGTTACATGAATATCATTCAAATAAGAATACTTCAACTGCAATGATAATAACTGGCAAATAAGTGACTGAGGGATTAACATATGACAACATACTCAGTTACGAAAAGGAATTAGTAGAAGCCATAATATGTAATCAAGTTAAATCAGTTAAACCAAGTATATGGCGAAAGTAAGAAAACTTAGTCTCGGGTAGTGGTTTGGTGAAGATGTCAGCTGCTTGTTGTTCAGTTGAAACATACTCCAGTCTAATGGCTTTCTACAAGGCATGATCTTTGATGAAGTGATGCCTGACATCTATGTGCTTGGTCCTTGAGTGAAGAACTGGATTGTAAGTGGTAGCAATCGTGCTAATATTGTCACAAAATATAAGTGATTCTTTGGCAATAACTCCATAATATTTCAGTTGTTGCTGGATCCAGAGCAGTTGGGCAGAGCAGCTTCCAGCAGCAAGGTATTCTGCTTAAGTTGTGGAAGTAGCTATTGATATTTGCTTCTTTCTGAACCATGAGATCAGTCTGTCTCCTAGAAAATGACATGACCCACTGGTGCTTTTACGATCTAGCTTACATCCTGCATAATCTGCATCTGAATATCCAACTAAATTGAAAGAGGAGTCTTTAGAGTACCATAACCCAACATTTGGTGTGTCTTTAAGATATTTTAAAATACGTTTGGCAGCTGAAAATTGCGATTGCTTAGGATTTGATTGAAATCTAGCACACATACAGACATGAAATACAATATCAGGACGACTGACAATTAGGTACAATAATGAACCTATTAAACCTATGTAGAGTGTCGCCTCTACTGGTATTCCCCCTTGATCAGTGTCCAGTTTAACTGATGAACTCATGGGAGTACTTGCAGCTGAACATGATTCCATGCCAAATTTCTTGAGCAACTTTTTTGTATATTTAGTTTGACTGATGAAAATACCAGTCTCCAGTTGCTTCACTTGCAGTCCAAGGAAAATTGTTAGTTTACCCATCATGCTCATTTCAAATTTGTCATGTATCATCTTAGCAAATTTCACGCATAATTTGGGGTTAGTTGACCCAACTATGACGTCATCAACATAAATTTGATCAAGTAAAATATAATCATTCTTAGAAAATTTTAACAATGTCTTATCAACTGATCTAACGGTAAAATCATGATAAGTTAAGAATTTTGAAAGTGTCTCATACCAAGCTCTTGAAGCTTGTTTAAGACCATATAAAGCTTTGTTCAAATAATAGACATGATTAGGAAAAGAGTTATTGATAAAACCTTGAGGTTGTTCAACATAAACTTCTTCTTGCAACTGACCATTCAGGAATGCACTCTTTACATCCATCTGGTAGACTTTAAAGTTCTTGAACGATGCATAAGCAAGGAATATTCTGATAGCTTCCAGTCTTGCAACTGGTGCATATGTTTATCGTAATCAATTCCTTCTTTATTGCATGTATCCTTGTGTTACTAGCCTTGCTTTGTTGCGCACAACTGAACCATCTTCGTTCAGTTTGTTCCTGTACACTCATTTTGTACTTATAATAGTTTTTTAAATTGGTCTTGGAACTAGGTTCCAGACTTTGTTATGGGTAAACTAATTTAGCTCTTCTTGCATAGCATTTATCCAGTTAGGATCAGCAAGGGTCTCGTCCGTTTTCTTTGGTTCCAATTGTGAGAGAAAAGCAGAATGAATAAAAAAGTTAAGCATTTGATTTCTTGTTCTTACTGGGTCAGATGGATCACCTATTACCAATTTTGGTAGATGTGATTTCTTCCATCTTAGTTCAGTGTTTGCTGCTTCTGTATCAGCAACTGCTTCTGTTGGTAACTGAATGTTTTCAGTTTCAGTTGGAGCTGTATCAGTTGGTTACTGAATATTTTTTGTTTCTTCACCAACTGATTATCAAGAGCAGCTTCCTGTTCCATTGGTTGATCTAACACTTCTGGTTCAGGTGTTTCAAGGAGGTTTCGATTTATATGATTTTCTTCTTCATTTTCATCATCCAAACTGATATTTGTAAATCTATCAACTAGCTCAACTTGATCAGTTGGCTTATTAGTTAGTGTCGTTTCATCAAAAACAAAATGGATAGATTTTTCAACATTTAATGAATTTTTATTGAAGATTTTATATGCTTTGCTAACTGAATAATATCCAAGAAATATTTCATCTGCAGATTTAGCATCAAAAGCTTTTAAATGATTTTTACCATTATCGAGTACAAAACATCTGCAGCCAAATATCTTGAAATAAGACACCACACTTTTTCTTCCATGCCAGATCTCATATGGTGTTTTTCACATGATTTTTATTAATCATTGATCTGTTCTAAGTATAACACACAGTGTTTACTGCTTCAGCCCAAAACCTTTGAGAAATACCAGAATCATCAAATATTGTTCTAGCAGCTTCTTTTAAGGGTCCGATTTCTTCTCTCAACTACACAATTTTGCTGAGGAGTTCTAGCTGCTGAGAGCTCATGCTTAATTCAGGTGCTTTCTAAAAAATTTGAAAGAATTTGATTGATGAATTTAGTTCCTCGATCAGAACTGATTCTTTCAATTGCAACTGATTTTTCATTAAGTAATCTTTTAAAGAGCTTGATCAGTTGTGCAGAAATTTGGTATTTGGATTTGAGAAATATAACCCAAGTAAATCTTGTAAAGTCATCTACAACAACCAAGGTGTATTTCATTCCCCCTAAGCTCATGACTGGTATATGACCAAATAGATCCATATGTAAAAGTTCTAAGCATCGGGACGAAGATTTACAACCCTTGTTTCAAAAAGAAGATCTTACTTGTCTACCAAACTGACTTGCTGAACAAATTTTATCTTTATATAAATCCATTTTGGGAAAATCAGTTACAAGATCATGATTACTCAGATATGCAATAGATTTAAAGTTTAAGTGGTTCAATCTCTTATGTCAAAACCAGTGTTTGGAAGAATTGGAAGCGGATCTTGTAACTGGTTTGCCCAAAATGGACTTTGTAACTGGTTTGCCCAAAACAGACTGGTGCATAAGGTCATTCAGTCCAACTGACTTTGTAAGTATTACCACATCGATTTCCAGTTAGAATGACCCCATCAGTTGAGTTTCTAACTGAGCACGTGTGTTTGTCAAACTGAACTGATAAATTTTTGTCGCATAACTAACTGATGCTTATCAAGTTTTACTTCAAATTCTCCACTAGCAAAACATCTTTAATTGTAACGTTACCATGGATAAGCTTACCCTTACCCACAGTTTTACCTTTGAAGTTGTCTCCAAAATTGTAACGACCCATTACAGGCCCAGTGGACCGCCCATACGGCCCACTGCTCCGATCGACCCAAGGCTATCCCGATCTTGGGCTCTGCTCTATGGGCCTTGGCCCATCTATGGAACTCTTCCCTCACGGGCTTCCCATATGCGTCGTACGGGTTACTCATAGAACTCTTCAGCCCATACACTGAAGCTTGTGCCTTCCCAGGATCGAACCTAAGACTACATGGATATATAGGTACTTAGCACAATCCTGGTACCAATTGAGCTTAGCTCACTCGCGCATATGCGCGCCTCCAGCAGCGCATATGCGCCCAAGGTTCTGGACGTTCCGCGCATGTGCGTGCATTCAAGCCGCGCATGTGCGCCCATACATGTCGCGCATGTGCGCGGGGACTCTTCTTGTACCTCATGTCAAATCTTCTTTCGGCTCTCCCGGTCTGATCCGTTTCATCTATAATCATCTCAATTAATAAATAAATCATTTCAGATTAATCTCAGTTTACTGTAATAAAATCTCGGGCCTTACATTTCTCCCCCTCTAAGATACAATTTCGTCCTCGAAATCACAGGTAATCAAGTCGAATATCCAGTGAGATACCAAAGGAGGTATATACAGGAGCTAAAAGAAACTCACCTCAAGGAAACGATGCTAGAATCTTCATTTCCTTTCAGATTCTGTCTCCCATCAATTCCAATCTCATGTATCACCAAGATATAATCCCCATCCGAAAAAAATCTGTAGTTTTTACTTTACAATGCCTCAAATGATGCTATCTCAATACCCATTTGATAACTATCGTAATATGATAATTGGCAAGTGAAAATAAATCATGTCAACTAGTGCTAAAATCTAGCACTATAGTCCCTGGATATTCTCCAGAATCAGGATAGTTCACTCCGACTGTCTATTGATCTTTAACCAATAGGTGCGAGACCTTGTTATATATTCTGCCAAAAGTACAAAATTAATCCAAATTCACCATCTGATATAATCTACTTTGACATTATGTTTAATCTAACGATTTCTCTGACATCGATCTTTGTCATCTGGTCATGTTTGTACGTCATCTTGTACAAACTAACATATGTAGATTGAACAATCTGTCAATCACAATCACATCCCATCACACTCTTAGAAAGATTGTGGTAGTTTCGTTACAAACTCCATAGAAATGTACTCCCATGTCTAGTCAGAAATATACAAAATTTTTAATAAATCTTCTGATTTCTATCTTTCTATCTTCATTTATTGACAATTCAGAAATTTCAGTACAAATTCTGCCACTACTGATTTAATCTGTTTATATCAAAACTGTCTGTTCGAATTATCATACATTCCCGGTCACCAGACAAATACTGAATCTACTACGGAGCGTTTTTGACACTATCTGTCATTTCAGATTCGAACTATTTGGTACAAACAAATAAGTTAATAATATAAATAAAAAAATATATAACTACCTGGTATTCGATTCTGACTATCGATATCAAATTCAGTCGTGCAAATCTGAAAGATTTGACATCACAAGATAATCATTCTCATACAGTAAAAATCACATATCTGCCACTCTGATCGATATTCTGCTCTGATTATCGAATTTAAGTTCTGAACATTCTGGTTAAATCTCTGGACTGTCGTAATTCTCGAATTCAGCTCTGATTTGGTTTGAATAATCTGTATCAAACACTGACTCAGAATAACAGTACTATCAAATCAGATTCACAATATCACTAATCTATACTGATCTAGTGAGTTCAGTAAACTCATAAAACGGCAATTTCTGGCAATATTGTCATTTCTGACTAATCAATCACGTCTTCATGTCGTTCTGATCAACTGCTATATATCATCTGCAAATATAATATGCCCTCAAACAATATAAGCTGTCTCAAATATTGTTTTAGAACAATAACAATACTCAAGCAGATACAAAACAACAATCGTATAAGATAATCTGCCAACTCAGACCAAAAATAAATTTCTGACATTTATGAAATTTCTGATCTTTCTGATATCGGTATCGTTCTGAGTCACTGATCACAATCTCAACTGTGTCAAAATCAATCGGTGTATTAATTTCAAATATCGCTTATTCTGAATACAATCTGTTTCAAGCAAGATTCTTATCTAAATAATTTCTGTATACAATAATCACAGTTCTCAGAGTATTCAATACAATCTTCAGTTATTCGATTCAATCAATCAGATGCTGCAAATATATCAAAATATCATAGATACAACGAGCATTAAATCATCCGAATATCTCTGAACATACTGAAACATGCCACGGAGAAACACTAAATCAAATGTAACTCCTAGCCAGTACTCTTCTACTGATCTTTCAATTCTTTCAATTTATTCAGTGACATTCTGTACATTCAATATCATTCTGTACTGAATTCTAAAACACAAACAGTACCTGGTATCAATTCAATTCTGAAATCTATCTTCCTGATATAAAGCAAATCCAAAATCTTATCTAGGAAGACGTCAACCAACTCGTACATCACTTGGCAAATCTGCCAATACTAGGCTCGATTTCAGCATGTCTACTGAATACATAAGGATACCATCTGCTCCTTTCTGTATCAATCGAGTCATAAACCATACAGATATCAAAGGAATTCTAGATCTAGAATCCTTACCGTGGAATTTCTACTCATCAACCCTATCTGGTCTGAATCTTATATTTTTCTGGAAGGAATGTACAATAGTTCTGTACTTGTTCAGCATATTAATATAAATAATGCGGTCAAATCAGAAACACAAGTACATCATAATCTAACTCGACCTCATTCTCATTTTACTGTAGTATACAATATTTCACAGAAATCTCTGATATCAATCTTTCTTTCCCAAAAAGTAAGGGAATCAATACTACAGTACAAACAGACTCAACAGATACAGCATATCTCAATGCAACTCAGTCAAAGATACTCATAGGGAATGCATTAGTATATATCAATACCTATGCAATATAATAATAAAAGAACAGTACCTGCCACTATATCATTAGGTGTGTCCTGTGTCTGTTCCTCGGTCTTCTGCTCCCTAAAATCTTCGGGAACTTCTCTGAGGTCAAACTCTCGCAAAGTGTCCCGGCTGTCTACAAATATGGCAACTACTACTCACTCCCTGGCATTGCTCTGTGGGATGTCTCCCTCCGCAAGTTCTGCAATATACTCCAGTATAACACGGGCTGGAACCACTGGAGCTAGACAAACCACTCAGTCCGCTTCTTAACTTCTTAAACTGTTTCTTTCGAGCTTTCAGCAAATCTTGCTTTCCACTCATACTGCCTTTATCAAATCTAAGAGGGAGTTGTAGTGTTTGGAGTGGAATCACATCCAATCTTTCTCGTTGTCTAATCAGACTCACCTCAGCTTTTTTTGCCCTACTCAAAGTATCAGCAAGATGGTAAGGTCGCGGCATATTTATCAATGCAACTATCTCTGAATTCAATCCTTTGATGAACTGCTCCGCTATAGCTTCATCATTTCCAGCTATCTGAGGAACAAAAAGCAGTAGAGTAGAGAATTTAGCAACATATTCTTCAATATTCAGTTGGCCTTGTTTCAAATTCTCAAACTCTGCTCTTTTGTCTTCTCAGTATGAAACTGAGAAAAATCTTTGATAAAATTTGGCTTTAAAGACTTCCCACGTGATCGCAGTACCACGTTGTTCTAATACTCCCTTGATTGTAATCCACCAACTCCTGGCGGCCTCTCGTAACTGGTTGGGCACCAATTTAATTCTCTGTTCATCTGAATACTTAAGCAAATCAAACAACAGTTCTATGTCATCTAACCAATTCTGATACTCTTCACATCTCAGTACCCCTCAAAATCGGCGGTTGAAACGACTGAAATTTCTTCAACTGTATTTCCATCGGAGTTTCTTATATATCTATCTGTTCAACCGAAGTACTGCCCCATTCTGCAATTCTTCTAGTAGGTATATCCGATTACCAAAACCATTAGTAACCCAAATACTACAAACCTGTTCTATTCTTTCTCGGATCTTCTTTATGCTGATCATGAATCAGATCTGATTTATACTCAATAATACATAATACCAACTCAACTCAAATAATCAGGTAAACATGTATTTCAAAGCAGTAAATCATAGTATCATCCTAGCATACATAATGTAAATCAACATTAAAATAAATATCATGCTAGCAATCACATGCAAGGAAAGAAAACTCAATCTACCCCGCTCATGCTCTTCTATCTCAGTCTAAAGGATCTATCGCTCTGATACCAACTGTTGTGGGGACTAGGACGCTAATCATCTTCTTAATCATCTTTGGGATTTAATTATCAATTAAGATAAACAGGGTCTAAAAATTTTTCTTTTTAAAAATGTAAGTGCGGAACGTAATGGAATTTAACTAATATACATCTCAGTATAAAAGTACAATAATGTACAACACTTATTCAAACTAGTCTAAGGTTCGACTACTAAATTTCAAGTATTAAACCAAGTCTACAATAAGTCCGGAATCACCACTCTAACTCATCTTCTCTCATCATCTTCTTGACCCCGATCCTGCCCCACCTGTTGTCATGCACACATACAAAACAAGACAACAGCCGGATACTCCGGTGAGAATAAATCCCAGTATAAAACATGGTAGACATGCATGTACACAATATAAATCATAAAGCATACTATCATGCATAAAATCAATAGCAATAGGTTTCATAGTCTATGAAACTAAATCAAAATAAGAATCCTGTAACAATGGGTTCCATAATCTCTGAAACCAAAATAAAATAAGCACGCAACTCAATTCAATTCATATCTTGACTCAACTCAACTCTAACTCTAGGGATCCCGGTGTGAATAAGACGTCACTGTCTGTCACCTACCCTCCCAATCGGGATGACTGTACGTCTTATTCCTAGACTTCGGCCCTGTCTGTATCGAATATCTACAATCGGAGTGACTTTGATCCGAAGCGTCGATACCACCGAACATCTAGTAATTTGGCGAATCTACCAAATGATTTTCCTATCTCAAATGCTTGAATATAAATCTATAAACAAAGCATAATCATATAAAAAGATAAACAACAATTCTAGTATGTGATTTTGTTGGGAAACTCAAATTGAATCTCATTTGAGTTGTGTCTTCCCCAAACAAAACATGAATTATAGCTTTATCTTCTCGGTCCGACGAAGACAAAGTCTCGAATTCAACTCTGTTCATACCCAATCTGATACTGACAATTGAATAGGTATAATATCAATAAACAACTCATTTCAATACCTGTTCTGATCAATATTCAAATCGAAATATACTCTGATCAATGTCAATCGATATAACAATACAATCTCAATCAATACAAAACTGATCAATATCAATCTACTGATGTTTCGACGGCATAACAATACAGTCTCGATATTCTCGTCAATCTCAACATCCCAGATATAATACCAGAACTCCTCATCAGTATCATTACAACTCATAATCTGAATAATACTACAAATCTGATACTGAATCTTAATCAAATCAACTCAGAAAATCATAACAAATACATACACAGTCTGTTCTTCAATCTGACTTCAGTTATACGATGTCTATTATATCAGAAATACCATATATGATTCATATTCAATTCTGACAATATCATAATTTCAAATCATGTCTAAACGTAACAAAACTTACGTCTAGTTGTAGCCTGCGTCGATAGGAACACAGTACTGTAGTCGGATTCGAGTTCTGATAATCGGATTGAACAAATCCCAAGTCTAAGGTACGATGAAGCTTTGGGGAATTTCTGAAGCTCACCTCATTTCTTGCTGAAGACTAATGAAGGAAAGATGAATCATATATATATGTTGCATGTAAATTGTACGTGGCTTCTCCAGAATTTGCCAAAGAACATCTCGCGCATATGCGCGAGACATAATGCCTCGACGCATGGCCAATTCATCTTCGCGCGCATATGCGCGTTATTTCGTTGCGCATGTGCGGCCCCCCCTCGCGCATATGCGCGCACCTCCGCCGCGCATATACGCAACCTTTCTGCCCGGCACTCCCGAACTTATCCACTCGCGCATATGCACGTTCTCAGCTCGCGCATATGCACGAGACCTACTGTCTCGTGCACACACTCACTCGCGCATATGCGCGCCTCCAGCAGCGCATATGCGCCCAAGGTTCTGGATGTTCGGAGCATGTGCGCGCATTCAAGCCGCGCATGTGCGCGCATGGTTCTGTCTTCCTCGCGCATGTGCGCCCATACATGTCGCGCATGTGAGCGGGGACTCTTCTTGCACCTCATGTCAAATCTTCTTTCAGCTCTCCCGGTATGATCCGTTTCATCTATAATCATCTCAATTAATAAATAAATCATTTCAGATTAATCTGAGATTACTGTAATAAAATCTCGGGCCTTACACAATCTGACTTAAGTCGATCTCCCGATTCACATTGATTTATACCTTTGTCTTCTCGGTCTGACGAAGACGAAGTCTCGCATTCCAATCGGTCCATAACCAATCTGGCAATGACAATATAAAATATGCACAATATCAATGTACAACTCAATTTAAAACCTTTTCTGATCAATACTCAAATCCAGACATAATCTGATCAATGTCAACAAAGTACGATACAATCTCAATCGATATTGAATCCGATCAATATCAATCTACTGATGTTTCGACGGTACAATAATAATGTAGTCTTGATAACCTCTTCAATCTCAACATCACAGATATACTACTAGAACTCATAATTAATATTGGTATAATTCATACTCTCAACAATAACAGATCATACTATCAATTCTGTACAATCTCTATCATAACAGTTCTGAAAATCATATCAATTACATACACAGTATGTTCTTCGATCTGACTTCAATTATACGATGTCTACTATATCAGAAACGCCATATATATTTCTTATTCAGTTCTGACAATATCATAATTTCAAATCGTGTCTAAACGTAACAAAACTTACGTCCAGTTGTAGCCTGCGTCGATAGGAACACAGTACTGAAGTCAGATTCAAAATCAAACGGACGGATCGAAATATAAAGGGGTAAGGATTTTTCACAAGTTCTTTGGAGCCTTTCTCGATTCTTCTTTTCTGAAATTCTGAAGGATTTGTAAATATATATATATAGGTCATGCATGAGAAGGCTAGGTGGCTCTTTCCTCACGCTGCAAGTCTCGCGCATATGCACGACCACCATCGGCGCATATGCGCGAGACACAAAGTCTCGGCGCGTGTATCTTGGCAGTTCTCGCGCATATGCGCGCCTTCACTCGGCGCATATGCGCGAGGTCCTCTGGACATTGCGATTGGCTTCTCGCGCATATGCGCGTTCGTCTTCCGCGTATGTGCGCCACATTCTCTGGAAATTTACTTTAGCTACTGGACGCCTCGCGCCTATGCGCGCCTTTATGCCGCGCATATGCGCGGGGTCTTCTGCGTTTCTGCGCATAGCTCACGCATAACATCGCGCATGTGCGCGAATGGCACACCCTCGCACATAATATTCGCGTCTTTTCTCGTCTTTCTCGGTCTAATTCGTTCCGTCTATATTTACTTTAATTAATCAATAATCCTTTCAGATTAATCTCAGATTACGATAAATAAAATCTCGGGCATTACATTTCTCCCCCTCTAAGATCTGATTTCGTCCCCGAAATCATTGAATCCATTCTGAAATCAATCTCATATCAGATTCTGTCTTTCAGGTAGTCTCTTTGATAATCTGAAAATCTTACTGTGTTTTCAACAACAGAATAATCTTCATTCTGAAATATCTCTCTTTTATGGATCTCTGATTCCAAACTGGAATATTAATTCAAGAAGTATAATATCATAATACCACTCGAAATAACTCTGACATAATCAATCTCTCAATACTGGCTATACAACATCCGTATATATCAATCAACAGTTCATAACAAACCAACACCATCAGCTGTTATCGAGTCTGTTTATCCCAGTCAAGGATATATTCAATCTTCGGCCTCAAATACCAACAGTTATTGTTTGAAGTTGGCATATTCAGTCTGTTTATTATGAGTTGTTTCATTCTCTTCTGAATCAGCTACATTTTTCTTGCCATATCTCTGACCGTATCAGATCCTATCTTAGGTATCTCCGAGATATTATCCTTATACAAAGGAAATCTGCAGTTCTCACTGTACAATGCCTCGTTTGCAGCTATCTCGATACTCATCTGATAGCTATTATCATACGATCATTCACAAAGTGACAATACATTGTGTCGGCTAGTACTAAAAAACAGCACTACAGTTCCACAAATATCCTCCCATATCTGGATAGTCCGCTCTGGCTATCTGTCAATCTGTAGATAATATGTGAAAGATCTTAGTGTATATTCTGCTACAAGTACAAAATCAATCAAAAATCACAATCTGATATAATCTATTTTGGCATTCTGTGCAATCTGACCATTTTTCTGACATCGATCTTTGTCATCTGGTCATGTTTGTACGTCATCTTGTACAAACTAACATATACAGATTGAACAATCTGTCAATCACAATCATATCACATCACAATCTTGAAAATATTGTGGTAGTTTCATTAAGAAATTCATAGAAATGTACTCCCATTTCTATTCAAAATTAAGCAAATCTGTAATAAATCTTCTGGTTTCTATCTTTTTTTTTTATCAGTCAGTAATCTAGACATTTCATTACAATTCTGCCATATTTAATCTCATATGTTTCTATCAAAACATTTTCTGCTATCAGAATCCATACTGAATCAATTATTGTGCACTTCTGACAATATCTGTCATTTCAGATTCGAAATATCTGGCACAAACAAGTCAGTTATTAACATACAATACAATATTACTTACCTGGTATTCTGATCGACACCCTGTTCTGACTATCGATATAGAATTCTGTTGTGTAAATCTGAAATATTCGGCACAACAAGATAAGTATTCTTATACAGTATACTGTCACATACCGATTACTCTGATCGATGCTCTGCTCTGATTATCAAAATCAAGTTCTGAACATTCTGATCAAATTTCTGAACTGCTATAATTTTCAAATTCTGCTCTGGTTCTGTCTGAACTGTATATAAGTTCAACGATGCATAACAATCTGTATCAACCACGGATTCAGAACAACAGTAATATCGGATCAGATTCGGAATATCACTCATCGATACTGATCTAGTAAACTCATAAAACTACAATTTCTGGCAATATTGTCGATTCTGACTAACCGATCACATTTTCACGTTGCCTAGATCAACTGCTATATCATCTTCAGATATAATGTCTGAGGCTCAAATAGCTTCAATATAACAATCATATATATATTAGCTTGCTAAACTCGTGCAAATATGGATTTCTGACATTTCTGACATTCTGAACTGACATCGTTCTCAGTTAATAATCACGGTCTCAACTGTGTTAAGATCAATCGATATACTGTCTTAGGATATCACATATAACAAATACAATCTGTTTCAATCAAGATTCATATCTGAACAATTTTTTTATACAACAATTTCAGTTTTCAGATAATTCAATACAATTTTCAATTGTTCGATTTAATCAGTCATACGCTGCGAATATATCACGATATCATAGATACAACAAGCATAAAATCATCAGAATACTTCTAGATATAAGGTTCATCAACTTATATACAGAACTGAAGTATTTCAAAGAGAAACACTCAATCCGATGTAACTCTCGGTCAGCACTCTTCTACTGGTTTTTTTCCAATTCTTTCAGTTCAATCAGTGTCATTCTGTATGGAGTTCTAGAATTGAAACAGTACTTGCTATCGAGTCAAGGCTATAATCAATCTCCCCGACATAAGGCAAATTCGGAATCTCATCTGAAAAGACTTCAGCATCTCATATATCATTGGCAAATCTGCCAATGCTAGGCTTGATTTCAGTACATCTACTGGATACATAAGGATTCCATCTGCTCCTTTATGTAACAATCGAGTTACAGATAATACGGATATCCAAGGAATTCTGGATCTAGAACCCTCACTGTAGAATTTCTACTCATCAGCCATATCTGATCTGAATCTTACCATCTCCTGAAAGGAGTCTACAATAGTTCTGTACTTGGTCCGCGTATTAATATCAATAATGCGGTCAAAATCAGACAACACAAGTACCACACATTCTATCTCGATTTCATTCTCATCTTACTGCAGTATACGATGTTTCACATAATTCACTGATATCAATCTTTTCCCCCCAAAAGTTACTACAGTAAATACAGACCCAACAGCTAAAGCATATCTCAATGCAATTCATACAAAATCATGTATATGATGTATTAATATCTCTTAATACGTACGTAAAATAATCATAAAAGAACAGTTACCTGTCACTATATCATCAAGTGCCTCCTGGGTCTGTTCCTCGGTCACTCCCACCAGATGATTCTGCTCTCTGAAATCTTCGGGAACCTCTCTGTGGACAAACTCTAGCAAATTGTCCCTACTGTCTGCAGATACGGCAACTACCAAATACTCCTTGGCATTGCTCTGTGGAATGTCTCCCTCCACAGGTTCTGCAATAAACTCCAGTATAACTCGGGCTAGAACCACTGGAGCTAGATGAACCGCTCGGTCCACTCCTCAATTTCTTAAACTGTTTCTTTCGAGCTTTCAGCAAATTTTGCTTCCCACTAGTACTGCCACTATAAAATCTGAGAGGGGATTTCTGTATCTGGGGTCGAATCACATCGAATCTTCTTCGTTGTCGAATCAAACTTGCCTCAGCTCTCTTTGCTTTATTCAAAGCATTAACAAAATGATGGGGTCGCTCTACCTTCACCAAGGTAAATATCTCAGGATTCAATCCGTTGATGAACTGATCCGCTACAGCTTCATCATTCCCAGCTACGTGAGGAACAAAACGCAGTAAAGTAGAGAATTTAACAACATATTCTTCAATATTCAGTTGGCTCTGTTTCAAATTCTCAAACTTTGCTCTTTTGTCCTCTCGGTACGATCCTGGGAAAATCTTTGATAAAATTCAGCTCTGAACATCTTCCACGTGATCACCGTACCACGCTGTTCTAATAATTCTTTGGTTACCAACCACCAGCTCCTTGCGATGTCCCGTAACTGGTTGGGCACCAGTTTAACTCTCTTTTCATCTGGGTAATCAAGTGAATCAAACAATATCTCTATATCATCTAACCAATTCTCACAATCATCAGACGTCTCAGTATCCTTCAGAATCGGCGGTTGAAATGACTGAAACTGTTTCAACTGTATTTCCATCGGAATTTCCAAATCATCTATCTGATCCACCGCAGTACTACCTCTTTCTGGAATTCTTCGAAGAGGTATATCTGATTACCAAAAGCATTAGTAACCAAATACAACAAACCTGTTTCAGTCCTCCTTTGATCATTTTACTGCTGATCAAGAATCAGGTCTGATTCATACTCCATAATACACGTTATCAGATCAAATCAGATAAATCAAGTAACATGTATTATAAGGCAGTAAAACATAGTCTCATGCTAGCATCGCAAAAGCAGGAAAAAAAAACTCAATCCACCCTGCTCACTCTCCTCTATCTCAGTCTAAGAAACCTACTGTTCTAGGACCTAATGCTCTGATACCACCTGTTGTGGGGACCCGGACGCTAATTCCAATTTTAATCATTCTTAGGAATTTTTCAATCGATTATAATACACAGGGTCTAAAATATTTTTTTTAAAATACAATGCTGAAACGTAATGTAAATCAATCTGAATTACATATTAAGCATAAACATACAAGTCTTGTATTGTCTAAGATAATTCAACTAGGTTCAACTACATATCAATGCTGAAACCTAATTTAATTCTGAGCCCGGATCTCCACGCTAACTACTCCTGCCTCGTTCTCTTCTTGACCCTGATCCTGTCCCACCTGTTGACATGCACACATACAAACAAGACAACAGCCGGATAACTCCGGTGAGAATTACATTCTCAGTATAAATCAAGTATACATGCAATCATATAAACAATATAAAAGCATGAATCAGATATACATAACATGTATCTAAATCAGAAACATGAATTGATATCAACTATCAATTACATTTTAAATATGTATTGCAATCTGGAACATAATTCAATATCAAATAAGGAATCACACTCTGTGACTCTCAGACTCAGACTCAACTCATTTCTAATCTAGGTATCCCAATCTAAATAAGAACGCAAAGTTCTCCCATGTACTTTACCCCTGCTAGATGGTGGTGCGTTCTTAGTCCCAGACTTTGGCTGTCTATATGGAAGATCTGCAATAGGGTCGGTCTTCTCCTTAGTCTAACAATATATATCCAAAAGTCCAGTGACTTGGCGGTTCTGCCAAAGACTAGGCGGGTCTGCCAACTCTTACAATGTGCAATGGGCCATTAACAAATCTGTCCTAATCTGGCCCTTCTGTCAGTGACTCTCACTCGATAGCTATCTGCTATAATATGCTGTTATATAAATCAATAACCATAGCATATTCATTCAAATGATACAAAGGTATGAAAAGCAATAACATACAAGTATGTGATTTAGGGAAACTCAAGTCCAATCTGACTTAAGTCGATCTCCCGATTCACATTGATTTATACCTTTGTCTTCTCGGTCTGACGAAGACGAAGTCTCGCATTCCAATCGGTCCATACCCAATATGGCAATGACAATATCAAATATGCACAATATCAATGTACAACTAAATTAAAAACCTGTTCTGATCAATACTCAAATCCAGACATAATCTGGTCAATGTCAACAAAATACGATACAATCTCAATCGATATTGAATCCGATCAATATCAATCTACTGATGTTTCGACGATATAATAATAATGTAGTCTCGATAACCCCGTCAATCTCAACATCACAGATATACTACCAGAACTCATAATCAATATTGGTATAATTCATACTCTCAACAATAACAGATCATACTCTCAATTCTGTACAATCTCTATCATAACAGTTCCGAAAATCATATCAATTACATACACAGTCTGTTCTTCGATCTGACTTCAATTATACGATGTCGACTATATCAGAAACACCATATATATTTCTTATTCAGTTCTGAAAATATCATAATTTCAAATCGTGTCTAAACGTAACAAAACTTATGTCCAGTTGTAGCCTGCGTCGATAAGAACACAGTACTGAAGTCAGATTCAAAATCAAACGGACGGATCGAAATATAAAGGCGTAAGGATTTTTCACAAGTTCTTTGGAGCCTTTCTCGATTCTTCTTTTCTGAAATTCTAAAGGATTTGTAAATATATATATATAGCTCATGCATGAGAAGGCTAGGTGGCTCTTTCCTCACGCTGCACGTCACGCGCATATGGGCGACCACCATCGGCGCATATGCGCGAGACACAAAGTCTCGGCGCGTGTATCTCGGCAGTTCTAGCGCATATGCGCGCCTTCACTCGGCGCATATGCGCGAGGTCCTCTGGACATTGCGATTGGCTTCTCGCGCATATGCGCGTTCGTCTTCCGCGCATGTGCGCCACATTCTCTGGAAATTTACTTTAGCTACTGGACGCCTCGCGCATATGCGCGGCATGATGCGCGCCCTCATGCCGCGCATATGCGCGGGGTCTTCTGCCCGTTCCGCGCATAGCTCACGCATCACGTCGCGCATGTGCGCGAATGGCACACCCTCGCACATAATTTTTGCGTCTTTTCTCGTCTTTCTCGGTCTAATCCGTTCCGTCTATATTTACATTAATTAATCAATAATCCTTTCAGATTAATCTCAGATTACGATAAATAAAATCTCGGGCATTACACCTGACATCAATGCTAAGTTGATCAGCGGATCTGTGAGCTGAACCATTTGGTTCCTGTCCGACAGCAGTTAACGCCGTTGTGGCAGCTGGTGTAGAAGGTTCCCCTTCTCTTGTTTGTAGCTCAAATTCATATGTCTTTAGATCGGCAAATAGATCATGTAGTTCAACTTTGTTGAGATCTTTTGATTCACGCATAACCATGGTCTTGACATCCCACTCTTTGGAAAGACCTCTTACTACCTTCAGTGCCACTTCTTTATTTGAGTACACTTTTCCAAGTGCATTCAATTCGTTGATGATGCAACTGACTCTTTCATCATACTCTGCATAGACTCTCCTGCTTTCATCTTGATATTATCAAATTTTTGAATAGCAACAGACAGCTTGTTCTCCTTGGTTTGTTCATTTCCTTCACATAGCTGAATAAGTTTTTCCCATATTTCTTTGGCTCTTTTGCACATTTTGATTTTGCTGAACGTGACTTTGTCCAGCATTTTGTACAAGATGTCCTTGGCCACATTATCCAAGTTTTCTTTTCTTTTGTCTTCAGTTGTCCACTCATCTCTGGGCTTTTCTATTCGTTGGGGTGCCCCGTCAGTGATGGCAAATGCAGTGTTTATTTTTAATATCTTCATTGGACCATCAGTGATGACATACCACATGTCATCATCTTGTGCAGCTAGATGAGCTTGCATTCTTATTTTCCAATCATCAAAGTCTTCTCTAGGTATTTTGTTGAATGAGGACATATCGAACTACTGTAAGTGAGAATATTCTGAGACAATATTCAATTGTGCTCTGATAACACTTGATAAGATCGGTTAATAGGTAGAAACATGTTTAGAAGGGGGGTTGAATAAGCACTCACGATTTTTATAACCTTCTTCGAATGAAGTATCAGTTTTGTGATAAACTGAAACTTAGGAATTTTGTCAGTCGATGACAATCAGTTTAACTAAATATTGCGGAAATAAACTGACTAAAAGATAGAATAAATGACTGAAATAATAATGCCAGGATTTATGGATGTTCAGAGATTTGAATAACTTCTACGTCAACCCTTCTATCACAAGGATAGGATATGCACTAAAAGACTTTGATCAATACAAAATTTGTACAGACCCACTTCAGTTTGGATTTAACACTGCCAAGACTGAAACTCTTAGTTAACAACAATTTTCACAGTTCTTCAACTGGATTTTAGCACGACTGATATAAGTATTACAGATGTTTGTGCTAATAAGCTCGAAAGGTAACCGTAAATGCTACGAATATTTCTAATGAGTGTGAGCTTTTTGAATCTCAAGGGAGAGTTATAAATTTAGCAGAATAACAGCATGCTTAAGAGAATGGATGAATCATATATTTCAGCTCTATATCTCATCTGCTCTTCTTGCTTATTTATAGGTTTTCTTCCAATGGTAATAATAAATACAATTTTAATCTTTTGTATCCGTTGATTGCCACATCAACATTCTTCTGATATTCGTACACTGTATTCTCTGAAATGCGACGTCCCACTACAAGTTACATTCTGCGTTGTACTATTGCCGGTTGAATATCTTTTTCAACTGATGACGTGTTCAGCTGAATGATCAGCTGATAAGTAACTATTCCACTGAGTATATCAACTGATCTGTAGAGCCCAAAATCAGTACACGTAAAACCCAAGCATTTTTTTAATTGATAAATCATTTATTTAAATTTAAAATGATTTTTAGTGAAATATAACCTATTTAAATTGAATTATTTTAAATTATGTATGTTTATGTGATGCACGTTAAAATGTTTTCTCGAGTTTCATATTTCAGGCGATTATTCGATGCAGGATCGAGGAAAAGAGACCGGGGACGATTTTTGGTAATTTTAAAACGTGGTAATTTACTTTAAGTTAGGATTATGGCATTTTTTTAATGATTAATAAATTTTTAGCATTTGTAAAGTCTAATTGATTTATTTAGTAATTTTAAGATTTTAAAACTTTTAAAGTCTAGCACATGTGCATTTTATTATAATTAAGGGATATTAGTAAAGTTAGTGCTTGACTACCATTTAATTAGAGGTTAATTTATAATTAAACAATTTTTTTATTCCCTAATTAAACCCCACTCACGCACACACACACTTTCACACACACTAAAAAACCGTTCACCCTCACACACACATATTTCATTCAAACTTTTATTATTTTTGATAAGAGAAAACCTAGGGTTCTTTTACCTTCAGTAGCCTGGCCTTTCTCTGAATCTTCCAGCAAAATTTTGTTGATTTTATTGCAAGAAAACCGTTCCACAAGCGTCCCGGATCGTCTCTCGCATCCTTCTCGCTTCGGTGTCGTCGTTCGGTAACGTTAATTATCAAAAGACATGTATATTCTCTTTTTCCTGCTTCGATCTAGTAATATTATGTGTTGCGATGTTTTTATGCGTGAAATTACATGTGTGATGTGTAGAAGTTTGAGCAATCATGTTTGGATCACTTTTGAAACCACTTTTGAGATCTCAAATCTCGTTTTTTGCTGTCCTTTTAAATACTGCGATTTTTCGGTCGCTTCTCTGGAAAAACTTTCAACATATGAAACGTAGAATTTTTGATACCTTCGATTTGATATAAAATTCGAAATATTTGGATACAAATTGAGTGAGTTATGGCGTTTTTTGTGGGACTGCTCAAACTGTGTTTTCTGAAAATTATGTTATTGATGTGTTCTTGAAGTTTATCTATTGCAGGCTTCGTTGGGAACCTTCGGGTGATCATTGCTGTGTTTAGGTATATGGAGTATGAGTTTGGGATGAATTTTGATGCTTTGTTTCGTGTCAATAGTCGTTGGTTGCATTAGAAATCGTAGGAAACACTTTGTTTCAAAATTGAGTTTATGGGTTTGTTGCGTTGAGTGTGGTGCGTCTTCTCTTTGGGAACGTTGGGGCATTTTATGGATTCAAATCAGTGTCATAGCGTCCTAGGACGATTCTTGTTGGATTGGGTCACTATTCGTATGATATAGTTAGGAGTATTAAGCTTCAAGTCGCAGAGTCCAGTGCACTTGGAGCCCGAGCGGTAACATTATACCGCCCGAGCGCCACCTTAACTGTCGGGAGTATATTTTTAAAGGCTCGGCGCCCGAGCGATAAATTCTTACCACCCGAGCGCAACTCTTTCTGTCCGAGGCCAGTAGACCTGGCGCTCGAGCGCTAAGATATCACCGCCCGAGTGCGGGGCCAGCTGGAGGGAGTTTTGGTTTCTTTTTTTCTTTAGGTTTCAATAATGAGTCCTTATCTTTTATTGTTTGGGAATTGTTCACATATCATTTTAGAGCTTGTTTTGGGGTTTGATGTCATGGATAGTATGTTTAAACGAGGTCAAGTCCCGATTGTTCTAGAACGTCATAAGGCACTTATTTACTTCGGGGTTGAGTACGAGTAGTATGTCTAAGTATGAAAGCTAAGTGGCCCCAAGCGAGGTCCAATGAATCGCTCAACACAAAGTAAGTATGTTCGACGTGCAAAAGAAAATATTTTCATGTTTTTGAGGTATGCTAAATGTCTTGTGATCAAATTTATGTATGGGAATGGAAAGCGGTAAAGCATGACCAGGGACCAATCCACCCCGTTAAATCATGAACGGGTTTAGATCAGGATTGGAAAGCGGTAAATCATGACCAGGGACCAATCCACTCGTTAAAGCATGAACGGGGATCTCATGTATGTGGTAGTGGATCTTCCCTGTCATCCCAGTACTGTGTTTTAGTCTGATCAGGCGTATTTATGTATGGGTCACTTGCTTTGAAACATGCCTCTACGCAAAATGATATAGTTATGTATGTTCAAGTATGTACAAGTATGCAAGCATGTTTAAGAAAAGTTTCACGTTATGGTACGTCTATGTAATGTATGTAAGATCAAGCTTTTACATGCATGTTAAAGTTCAAGTATGTATGTTTTATTTTAAAGTTGCCTGTGATTTTATTACGTATTACTTGCTAGACTCACTAGACTTGATCGATTCAGGTGAGGATGCATTTGAGGAGATGAGGGGTGAGGACTAGTGAGCGGGCTTGGACTGAGCTGGAGGCTAAACCCGAGGACCGCCATGTTTTTAAGAATTTATGAAAGTTTCAAATACTCTGATTTCATGTTTGTTTACGATGTTCTAAAACAAGTATTTTTGTTATCAAAATTTCTATGGTGATCTTTTATTGAAAATACTTTTAGATGGTTGGCAAACTTGAGTGTGGTTGGTTTATGGCAAATGTTTTTAGACGAACGAGACATTTTAATGCAAATTCGAAAATTTATTTTATATTTAAGTAAATTTTTATTTTTCCGCAAATTTCATGTATTGTAAAGTACGGTACGTTACAGTTGATATCAGAGCGTTGTTCTTGTAAAGGGTTATGCCTACTGCCCGTTGCGAGAAGCTCACGAAGCCACACCTCAAGTCTGTAAGTTTTAAAGTTTTGAATTATTTCGTGTAGTAAGCATTAAGTCATGATTTCAAAATGTAAATGTTTTAAGTTCGAGTTACGTGCATCTTATGCTACTGATATTATGTTCATGCATGCATATTGGGTTTATGTGTTGGGTAAATTATTGGAACAATATGCCTCCTAGACGCATAATTAGCCGAGAAGCAAGGGATGAGGACAGAGAGGCCCGATAGGAGGGGAGAGACGCTCCTCCTCCTCTGCAGCCAGATATGCAGACATATTTGCTTGCAGGAATGACACAATTTTTCGCACAGTTTGCGGGGAACCAGGCGACAGTGGAGGCAGGGGCTAGGCCCAGATCAGAGACGGTGTATGAATGGTTTAGGAGGATGAATCCTAAGGAGTTTTCGGGGACCACTGACTTGATGATAGCTGAGGGATGGATTAAGTCCATCGAGGTAATCTTTGACTTTATGGAATTGACAGATTCAGATAGAGTCAGGTGTGCCACATTCCTTCTGTAAGAGACGCCAGACTGTGGTGGGATAGTGCATTAGTGTCAGTTAACTTGCAAACGCTGATGTGGAATGGGTTTAATAAGGTATTCTACTCCAAGTACTTCACTGAACAAGTACAATCCAGATTGACTAGGGAGTTCATGATGCTGCGACAGGGAGATAGCAGCGTGGCAGACTTTGTCAGAAAGTTTTAAAGGGGGTGTCACTTTGTAACCCTGATAGCTAATGATGCCCAGGGGAAGTTGAGGCATTTCATGGATGGGTTGCGATCGCTCTTGCGTCGAGATGTCCGAGTTTCTGGTCCTGCTACATATGCAGTTTCCGTGTCAAGAGCTTTGGCAACAGAACAGAATCAGAGGGATATTGAGGGTGACACACAGGGCAAGTGGCCCTATCAGGCTCCACTGCAGCTGCAGCAGCATCAACAGCGACCTTCGTTCAAGAAGACTTTCTAGGGACATCCATGGAAGAAGCCATATCAGGGACCGCCAAAGAGCAAGGGTCTAATTCCGCAGCAGAGGGCGCCTCAGAAGCCCGGTGATTTCCCAGTGTGTCCTAAGTGCAACCGCCAGCACCCGGGGCAATGTTTATATGGGTCAGGCAAGTGCTTTAAATGTGGAGCCAGTGACCACATGCTAAAGGAGTGTCCACAATGGAGGCAGCCAACCCAGGGACGAGTGTTCGCCATGCATGCTCAAGAGGCGAACCCATACACAACATTATTGACAGATAAACTTATTTAAATAAGCACAATATTGTTTTGCCATGCATGTTTCAAATTTTAATTGGGATTATTAGTGTGCTAGTAGTATTTTGGGATCTTGGGTAGAGATTTTCTACTGTGCTTGAGGTTAAGATTTGAATTGTTGTGATATAAGTTTTGTGTTGTGCTGACGTATCACAGGAAATATTTTCATAAAGAGAGTTGCCACGAAGGCCCTGATAGATTCAGGAGCCACCCTCTCTTTTATTTCAGAGACATTCGCTAGTCACCTAGACTTCAAGTCTATTGGACTCAACGTGAGCTATTCAGTGACAGTCCCATCAGGGAAAGAATTATCTGCTACTAGTGTGGTCAGGGACATCGATCTCGAGCTGCAAGGCCACCTAGTGTATGCCGATTTGATTGTTTTGTCGATGTCAGAGTTTGATATCATTTTGGGAATGGATTTGCTGACAAAGAACAGAGTTCTTATCGATTTCAAGAAAAGGTCAGTGTTGGTAAGGCCTTTGGGCATGGAGCAGTTTCTCTTCGAACCAGCTAGATGGAGGAGTTTCCATCGCATGATCTCTTGCATGCAAGCGCGAAGACTAATGCACAAGGGTTTTCAGGCTTTCTTGGCCAGCATAGTGTCTGCACCTGACGTGCCATTTCGTCTCCAACTGATGTACCAATGGTCAGAGATTTTCCTGACGTCTTTCCAGATGACGTCACAGGCCTTCCACCAAAGATAGCGGTGGAGTTTTCCATTGACCTTGTGCCAGGCACTGTGCCAATCTCAAAGGCACAGTACCGTTCAGCACCAGCTGAGATGTTAGAGCTCAAGCAGTAGATTCAGGAGCTTCTAGACAAAGAATTCATTCGCCCTAGTTTCTCACCATGGGACGCACCAATACTCTTCATAAAGAAGAAGGATGGGAGTATGAGGTTGTGTATCGATTACCGAGAATTGAACAAGGTAACGATCAAGTATAAATACCGACTCCAAAGGATAGAGGACTTGTTCGATCAGTTGCAGAGAGCCACAGTGTTCTCTAAGATAGATCTTCGATCGGGGTATCACCAGCTGAAGGTGAAAGGTGCAGATGTTCATAAGACGGCCTTCAGAACAAGATATGGGCATTATGAGTTCTTAGTGATGCTATTTGAATTAACGAATGCTCCAGCAATTTTCATGGACCTCATGAACCGAGTATTTCAGCCTTACCTTGATCAATTCGTCATAGTTTTCATTGACGACATCCTTATCTACTCTAAGAGCCATGAGGAGCACAGTCACCACTTGAGTACAGTTTTGCAGATTTTGCAGAGTCGCAATTTATTCGCGAAATTCAGTAAGTGTGAATTTTGGTTGGAGAAGGTAGCGTTTTTGGGCCATATAATATCTAGCAGTGGTATTGAGGTGGACCCAGCTAAGGTAGCAGCAGTACAGGAATTGGTTGAGCCGAAGAATGTGTCTGAGATTCGCAGTTTCCTAGGCCTAGCAGGCTACTACAGAAAATTTATTCAGGGATTTTCGTCGATAGCAGTGCCACTCACCTCATTGAAAAAGAAGAATACTATGTTCGTGTTGAGTGGCGAGTGCCAGAGGTACTTCGATACTTTGAAGCAAGCTCTTATTTCAGCGGCGGTGTTAGCCATGCCAGCAGGGAAGGGAGATTTTGTGTTATACACAGATGCATCTAAGCTCGTGTTAGGCGCAGTGTTGATGCAGCATGGTCGGGTTATAGCTTATGCTTCCAGGCAGTTGAAAGTCATTGAGAAGAACTACCCGACTCATCATCTTGAGTTAGCCCCCGTTGTCTTTGCCTTGAAGATTTGGGGACACTACTTGTACGGCGAGAAATGCCAGATATTTAGCGATCACAAGAGTCTCAAGTATTTCTTCACGCAGAATGAGCTGAATATGAGATATAGACGGTGCTTGGAGTTGGTAAAAGACTACGATTGTGAGATTAGCTACCATCCATTGAAGGCTAACGTTGTGGCAGACGCCTTGAGCAGAAAAGTTGCAGTCGTAGCACAGTTGTCAGTGCAGAGACCTCTTGAGTCAGAGATTCAAAGTTTTGGCTTAGAGGTTTATCCTAAGGGCATGGCTGCTAAACTGTCAAATATGACAGTCCAGTCTTCGTTGTTTAACCAAATCCGTAGAGGTCAATCTTCAGACGAGCAGTTACAGAAATTGAGACTGAAGGATGAGGCCAATGGCATTGTACTTTACACAGTGGCTGATGGTATTGTAAGATACAGAGGTAGAATGTGGGTGCCCAGTGTTGATTCGATCAGAGAACATATCTTGTCAGAGGTACATGCATCTCCATATTCTATTCATCCAGGAGGTACTAAGATGTATAAGGATTTATAGATTCTGTATTGGTGGCCAGGTATGAAGCGAGACATCCGTCGATATGTGTCTGAATGTATCACTTGTCAGCAGGTGAAGGCCGAGCATCTGAGGCCAGCAGATATGCTTAAGCCACTCCCTATCCCCAAGTGGAAGTGGGAGAATATCACAATGGACTTTGTAGTTGGTTTGCCGAGGTCAATCAGAGGATTTAATGCTATTTGCTCTGCTGAAAGATGGAAGAAGCCCTATGAGGATAAAAAAAAACCATGGATGACAAGAAGTCATTCAAAAAGAAACATGAAGTGTTTTTGGCTGAGGAAAGAAAATCTAAATGAGTAGAAACTGACAGTGAGGATTCAGAACATGAAAGCCCAAGTAGTTCAAGTGATGATGGGAAGTCAAGTGCTTAATGGCAGATGATGCTGAACTGGAGTCAGGAAGTGAATAGGTATTTGACTTTAGCTCTACTAATTTCACTCGTGAGGAACTCATTACCACATTGCATGACATGGTAAATGAGTATCACAAACTTGCTAGATCATTTGAGAAGGTTAGAACTGAACAAACTGATCCCAACGACAACAAAACAGAAACTGATGAGTCTAAAAAGAGAGATTGCACAGCAAAAAGCTAAAATGATTAAAAATAAGCTTTGATATGTCAGTTAAAAACAAAAATTTCAGAACATACTGAACCTATTCAAGCTTGGAACAAGTTTTCAGTTACATTGACAGAAATGCAGAATTCACAAAAATCAGTTGCTGATAAAACTGGTTTAGGTTTCAATGGTCATGATGAAAATTCTGCAAGTGATACACAGCTAAGGTTGAATGAGAACAAAGGAAAGTACATTAATTTTGTAAAATAAACTATGGTAAATGAATTATCAAAACCAAGTAAACCAGCTGTTCAATTGACTGAAAGTAAGAACAAAGGCAAACAGTATGGAATTGGATATAGCTCTGAGAGTTCAACTGATTCAAAAAACTGGTCACCTAAACGATTCAGTTACAAAAATCAGTACTCAAGAAATGGATATTACAATTACTACAACTGTAAGCCAGTTCAGAAACGATATCAAAAGAACAGTCAGTTGAAAAAGGGTACAAATCATACTGTTTCATCCTCACATCACACACATAGTGCCAAGAATTCTAAAAAAACATTTGGAACACAACAACTGGGAAATCAGTTAGATTGGTCAAAATCTGTGTTCCTAAAGGACTAATAAGTTTAGGACCCAAATGAATATGGGTAACAAAATCATATATTGTGTGTGATTGTAGGTAGCAGAAACAAGAAAAGAATCAACTTGGTATCTGAACAGTGGCTGTTTGCGGCATATGACAGGAGATGCAAATTTGCTATCTCAACTGATCAAATATACTGGACCAAACATCAGTTTTCAAGACAACTCCAAAGGTAAAACTGTGGGTAAGGGTAAGCTTATCCATGGTAACTTTACATATTAAAGATGTTTTGATAGTTGAGAATTTGAAGTATAACTTGATAAGCATCAGTCAGTTATGCGACAATAATTTCTCAGTTCAGTTTGACAGGCACACTTGTTTAGTTAGAGACTCAACTGATGAGGTCATCCGAACTGGAAATCGTTGTGGAAACACTTACAAAGTAAGTTGGACTGAACAACCTTATGCACCAGTTTGTTTCATTACTTCCAAGTCTTCTAAGAACTGGTTGTGGCGTAAGAGGTTGAACCACTTAAAACTTTAAATTTATTGCCTATCTGAGTAACCACGATCTTGTAACTAGTTTTCCCAAAATAGATTTTTCAAAAGATAAAGTTTGTTCAACATGTCAGTTTGGTAAACAAGTAAGATATTCATTCAAAAACAGAGGTTGTAAATAATCTTCTAGATGCTTAGAATTGTTACATATGGATCTTTTTGGTCCAATAAAAGTCATGAGTTTAGGGGGAATGAAATACACCTTTGTAGTTGTAGATGATTTTTCAAGATTTACTTGGGTTATTTTTCTCAAATCCAAAGACCAAACTTCTGCACAACTGATTAAGCTCTTCAAAAGACTATTAAATGAAAAATCTGTTGATATTGATCGAATAAGGTCTGACAGAGGGACTGAATTCATCAATCAAAATCTTTCAACTTTTTTAGAAAATACCAGAATCAAGCGTGAGCTCTCATCAGCTAGAACACCTCAGCAAAATAGTGTAGCTGAGAGAAGAAACCGGACCTTTAAAGAAGCTGCTAGAACAATGCTTGCTGATTCTGGTATTTCTCAAAGGTTTTGGGCTGAAGCAGTAAACACAACATGTTAAACTCAGAATAGATCAATGATTAATAAGAATCATTTAAAATCTCCATACGAGATATGGCATGGAAGAAAAATGTGGTTTCTTATTTCAAAATATTTGGGTGCAGATGTTTTATTCTTGATAATGGTAAAAAACATATAGAGTTTTTAATAAAAGCTCTTTAAATGTTTAAGAATCTAATCAGGTTGTTTTTGATGAAACTGTGCTAACTGATAAGCCAACTGATCCAGTTGAGCTAGTTGATCGTTTTATAGAGATCAGTTTGGAGGATGATAATGAAGAAGAAAATCATATCAATAGAAAAATCCTTCAAACACCTGAGCCAGAAGTCTTAGATACATCAATTGAACATGAACCTGCTCCGGATAATCAGCTGGTGTAGCCTATTGATAACATTCAGTTACCAACTGAAGGAGTTGCTGATATGGACGCAATAATTACTGAGCACAGATTCCTCCAGAATTGGTAATTGGTAACCCATCTGATCCAGTAAGAACTAGAAATCAAATCCTTAATTTATTTATTCATTCTGCTTTTGTTTCACAACTGGAACCAAAGAAAACTGATGAAGCTATTGCTGATCCTAACTAGATAAATGCAATGAAAGGGGAGTTAAACCAGTTTACCCATAACAATGCCTAGAACTTAGTTCCAAGACCAGTTTGTAAAACAATTATAGGTAAAAATGGGTATTCAGAAGTAAACTGAACGAGGATGGTACAGTTGCTCGCAACAAAGCAACATTGGTAGAACAAGGATATAGGCAAGAGGAAGGGATTGACTACGATGAAACGTATCCACCAGTTGCAAGACTGGAAGCAATCAGAATGTTCCTCGCCTATGCATCATTCAAGAACTTTAAGGTTTACCAGATGGATGTAAAGAGTGCCTTCCTGAATGGTCAGTTACAGAAAGAAGTTTATGTTGAACAACCACGAGGTTTTATCAATCACTCTTTTCCTGATCATGTCTATCATTTGAACAAAGCTTTATATGGTCTTAAACAAGCTCCTAGAGCTTGGTATGAGACACTTTCAAAATTCTTAACTTATCATGGTTTTACTGTTGGATCAGTTGACAAGACCTTGTTCAAATTTTCTAAGAATGATCACATTTTACTTGTACAAATTTATGTTGACGATATTATATTTGAGTCAACTGACCCCAAATTATTTGAGAAGTTTGCTAAGTTCATGTAGGACAAATTTGAGATGAGTATGATGGGTGAACTGACATTCTTTCTCGGTCTGCAAGTGAAGCAACTAGAGACTGGTATTTTTATCAGTCAGACCAACTACACGAAGGAATTGCTCAAGAAATTTGGCATGGAAACATGTTCAGCTGCAAGTATTCCCATGAGTTCGTCAGTAAAACTGGACAATGATCAAGGGGGAATATCAGTTGAGATGACACTCTACAGAGGTTTAATAGGTTCATTATTGTATCTAACTATTAGTCGTCCTGATATTGTATTTGCTGTTTAAATGTGTGATAGATTTCAAGCAAATCCTAATCAATCGCATTTTTCCGTTGCCAAGAGAATTACGCTAAAAACTCTTCCTTCAATTTAGGTGGATATTCAGATGCAGATTATGCAGGATGTAAGCTAGATCATAAAAGCACCAGTGGATCTTGTCAGTTTCTAGGAGACAGACTGATCTTATGGTTCAGCAAGAAGCAAACAACCATAGCTACTTCCACAATTAAAGCATAATACCTTGTTGCTGGAAGCTGCTCTGCCCAACTGCTCTGGATTCAGCAACAACTGAAAGATTATGGAGTTGATGCTAAAGAATCTCCCATATTTTGTGATAATACGAGCATGAATGCAATAACTTACAATCCAGTTATTCACTCAAGGACCAAGCACATTGATGTCAGGCACCACTTCATCAGAGATCATGCTTTGAAGAAAGCAATTAGACTTGAATATGTGTCCAACTGAACAACAAGCTGCAGACATCTTCACCAAACCATTACCAGATATTAGTTTTTCTCACATTAGAAATATAATTGGTTTAATTGACTTAACTTGATTAAAGTTATCAATGCTGTCATTTTTATCAGTTATAATTGCTCAATTAGTCAGTTGTTAGTTGAATAATATTTAAATTAGTTATTATCAGTCAGCGTTATTCGTCTGAATTCAGTTTACGTGCAAAAATATAAAAAGACATCGGTAAACTAAATAAAATTTTATTTATAAAAGGAAGATCGTACATTAATGATTTCTTTTTTCACCGCAGACCTCCACGAGGATAACCAAGTGGTTAATCCCACAGCATAAGTCTTTAGGAAGCACTCTGAAATAGAAATCTTTTTCAAAGTCCTCCTTTCCTTGAGAAGCATCAGGAGGTAGACAACTGCATCAGTGAAGATGTGCACCTCATCAGAAAAGCGAAGGCGCCACCGATACTTTCTCATCGTTGCTACTCATTTGGGGGTAGCAACTAATCATCCCTGCTGGAAGGATTGATAGTCTTGAAGCTTCAACCAGAAATACAAAATTTTCTCAAAAACTTCATTTTCCATTATTGTCTTTCTTGACTCCACAGCTGATCACATAAATTTCTCTGCAATATCTGGACTCTTTGAACCACTCGCTCCTGCCATTACTATTTGAAACTGATATCTACTTGCTATGAGTTGTGATTAATGGTGTTATTCCTATTTATAATCAAGGCTCAAGGCAACTGAAGAGACGCAATCGTCACACATGAGGATTCATCTTCTAAGCATAAGATTTTTTTTCTTTAATCACACGTCATTTTAACTGTCGTTTAAATTTCCAAAATATAAAATATGCATTTATTAAGGGGTAATATCGATTTGAAAACTTAATTGAGAAGACAATAGTTAGTTGGGCTTCAACTGAACTGACTAAGATTTCAATTGGTCATTCAGCTGCGGATCTAACAGATCTTCTCCGATAAGTTAACTAATAAATCGAATAATATTATATATTAAATGATGTGACTGTTTATCGAAGCATTAATTACTGTCTTTCAACGAATAGTATTTTGGAACGTGGACCCACGTAATCCATTAATAATCTACACATGTTTTTACCACAAGTACACACGTTTTTAATTCAAATTTTTCTGGACTAACACGTGTCCAATAATTTGAACAGTCACTTACATCAGTAATATACCCACTCCATTTCAGTTTTTCTCCTTACGTTTACTTCAAATTTATAGAGCAAATACAAATTCAAGATTTTCTTTCTCGCAGAAAAACATTCAATCAAATGGCAAATCAGATCCCAGCTCATGTCATGAACGCAATGGCAATGAACTTTGACTCAGTTATGACCTTATCAGATGAAGCTGTGAAGAACAACTTCATAAACCTGGAAGCAGCTGGGCTGAAACAATTTTTGGGATTATCTTCCCAAGAAATCTATACTAAATAGATTCAGGACTCTATGCCAACGGCTACATCACTACAACCGAAAGTATCTCAGCTACTGTAAATAGTCAGCTGCTAATCATTGACGAGGATTTCTTCTGCAACCTATTTCAAATTCTTACTGATGGGCTAGATAATCTCTCTTAAGTAAAGGCATCTGATGTTGAGGAGATGCAAACCGTTCTTTCTGCAGATGGTCGTAAAATAAAATTTTTCAATCCCAAGAAGGAACTGAAGCGAGAGGTGCTATTGCTAGCAGATATAGTAGCCAAAGGGCTTTTAGCAAAGGCTGGATCCTTTGTTGAACTTACTCTTGAAAAATTTCAAGCTATGACTGCTATCATGGCTGGTCGGAGACTGAACTGGAAGAACATAATATTCAACATCTTGATGAATATGTTTCAATCATCCAAGCAATCAAAAGGTTATGCGGTGCAGCTCAGCTATTTGCTGAAAGTCAAAGGGCTGGTGACTGATGATTCTGAAAAATAATCAAAACTGAAAATCTTCAATGCTAAGAATGTCCAACAACCAAAGCAGAAACTGGACATGTCTCCTAAGAAGTTCTTGAAGGTAAAGAAGGAGATTGGGACACAGGAGGCTCCCAAGTCAGTTCAGAAAAAGAAGGCTCTTCAGCAGAAGACAATCAAGCGCAAGTTGATTGTCAGTGAAACTGACTCTAAGAAGACTCCATCTCCCATGGTCATCAAGAAACCAAGAACTTTGAAGACAAAACCTGCAATTGCAGTTGGGACCATCCCAACTGAAAGACTGATGTAGTTGGGGGCTCAGCAGTCTATCAATGCTATCCCTCCGAAATCTATTCCAACTGAATCCTCAACTGAGGATCACTTACCTCTGTCTGCTATTCTCCCAAAGAAGAAGGTCACCAAATAAGGTGAAAAGAAGAAACTTGCTGGAGTTAAGGCTCCATTGATCACTATCTCTGGCTACACCTCTCCAACTCTTGCCAAACCAAAGGGGCTAGTGATCAGAGAACAAATTGATGCGACTACTTAAGGTTTGAACATTTCTCATGCCTTGATTGACTCAAAAGGCAAGGGAAAAATGCAAGAAGAGCCCAGGCTAACCAACGAAATCCAAACGCACATTGATCTCATTTGGCAGGAGATCAATGAATTTTCAGAAACAAGCTCAAGGCTTATGATGAATGGGCCAAATTCAGGACATAAGTCTTTTCCAAGTAGCTTCAAAAGAAGTCAAAACTGAATAAATTTGTTTATTTGGAAAATATTTTTATGAAGGTAGTCAAGGTATCTACCATTGTTCAAGCTTTGGGGCGAAAGAACTATTTCTTCAATCAATTGAGAGCAAAGAAGCTACAGAAGATAGTTGCTCAACTGCGACTGAACTATGACCCTACCAGTCCAACTTCATATAATGACAAAGCTGTGCATGACCAACTGGGCTCAGATCTTCGCTCGTTGCAGATGGAGATCAAAAATTGAGAAATGGATCAAGAAATGATCGTTCCAACAGCCTCCCAAGATTTTTCATCAGAAGAGCAAGCTGAACCATCAGTTCAAGAGCCTTCCAAGGACACAATTGCTGAATCTTCTCAACAAACAACTGCCCCTTCCACATCAATTGCCCAACCATCATCATCTTCAGCACGTTCCTCTTCAACTGCTGATCCGAAGCTTTATTCTGAAGATGGATGATTATTGGCCAATATTGATGAGGTCATCAAGTCAGTCACTTCTGATATTCAGCTGGAAACATCGAAATCAGTTGAAGCTGTTATCTACGAAGAACCAGCCGACAAGGCTATTTTTGGAGAAACTGAATAACCCGTTCAGTCAGTTATCATGACTGAACATGAAGTTTTAGAACAAACTGAAGAGGCTCAGCAGCACTCAGTTACAACTGAAGAAGTGTCAGCTGAAGATCCAGTCATTCAAGCGACTGAAGAACCAATTTTGGAATCAGATTTGCAAGAAACTTAACAATTTACTGTCCCAGCTGAACAACAAACTGAAGAACCTTCTATTACTTTTGGTCTTCCACTTGTCTCTTCTCCTCCCCAGCCTCAACAGGAATATACAACTGAAAATACTTTAGCTATGGTGACGCATGAAACTGAAGCAACTGACGGCACTATGGTTGTCTTACTCAACAGGAACGGGTGCAGATTCTAGAAAATTACGGAGCCGTCTCATGGTATTTCAGATACTGATGCCCTGTTTGAAGAAATTCAGATTGTTCAAAACAACCTCGTTAGTATGATGAATGCTATTTCTGAAATACAGTCAACTCAGCTTGCGCACTCATTCAAGCTTAACTCTAACAATGAGTTTACCTCGAACAGGCTAAATATAATCAATCAGAATGTGACTTCTCTCTTTCTCTAGATGGAAGAAATCAAGAAAGACAGACTGTCGACTGAATCTCATTTTCAAACTCAAGAATTAATCGAGAGACTTTTTATTTTCTGGAAAGTACAGTCACTAAAAGGTTTGATATGCTGCAAAATATTGTGATGAATGTTGTATCAGATATCGCAGCTGATGTTCAAATTTTATCAAAGAAAGTTGATGTGCTTGACAAAAAAGGGGAAATAAGAGAGATAGTAGAGTTAAAAGATCAGAAAAGAGAAGACAAAGGAAAGAAGAAGAAATGAAGATTAACTTACTTTAGTTATTTGTTGAAGACTATGGCAAAAATTCTTTATTCTTTTATTTATTGTACAAATCTGTACATTAAAAGAATAATTTTATCTAAATGAGTTCGAAGAACATTTTTGAGTTCAGTTGATAAGTTCATATTTTAAAAGTTTTGTCGAACACCAAAAACAGGGAAATTGTTGGAAACTTAATTTCGATTGTTTGACAAGATCAAGTAGCTTGAAGTAACTGAACTACAAGAATCAACTGACAATTGCCTAACTGAAGATTAATGTGCAGTTTATCGAAGGCAATTGAAACCAGCTGAACTGAACTTACAAAGGAAACTGAATGATCAGTTGGAAACTGATTAATTGATATATTCAGTTGTGAGCTTACCAGCGATTGCTTATCAGCTGATCATTCAGCTATACACGTCACCAGTTGTTGAAAAGTATATTCAACCAACAACAGTACAAAGCAGACCGCAACAGATAGTGGGAACGCCACAATACAGCTACAGTGTACGAATGTCAGAAGAATGTTGACAAGGCAAACCAACGGATAAAAAGATTCAAATTTCATTTAATATTACCGTTGGAGGGAAGCCTATAAATAACAGAAGGGAAGTAGTTGAAAATATCATCGACCTACTATTTCATTAAGCTTGCTATTACCCTGCTGAAATTATCGCTCACACTTATCAGATATATTTGTAGCATTTGAGGCTACTTTTTGAGCTCATAAGCACAAACTGTTTTGTTTTTTATTTGATCTTTAACTAGATCAGTTGTGCTATGATTAGTCGAAGAACTGTGAGATATTTTGTAAACTAAGAGTTTCAGCTTTGGCATTGTTAAGTCCAAACTGAAGTAGGTCTGTACAAGTTTTGTATCGATCAAAGTCTTTTAGTGCATATCCTTTCCTTGTGATAGAAGGGGTGACGTAGGAGTAATTATAATCTCCGGACATCCATAAATCTTTGTGTGTTCTTACTTCAATTATTTATTCTATCTTTCAGTCAGTTTATTCCCACAACAGTTATCAGTTAAACTGATTGTCATTGACTGACAAGATTCCTAGTTTTAGTTTGTCACAAAACTGACACTTTATTCGAAAAGATTCAAAAATCGTGAGTGTTTATTCAACCCCCTCTTCTAAACACATCTCAACCAATCAACCGATCCTAACACACGAGGTCTTCAATTTGAGGTATAAATTTTATATTTTTTGTGATGTTTGAAATTCGTCGATTTCTGGAATAAATCTGATAAATCTTTAAATTATACAGAAATTGAAGATTGTTGAATAGTGTATAATTTTAGCGAAGAAAAAAACATTATAGTGGTGTTATTTTGAATATTCTCAATTTATTATAATTATAAATTTTAATCGTTTGATTGAGATTATAGAGTTTTTTGCCAGTTGTTATTAATTCTGATTATATATACAGAGTCTATGAAGTATTGGCTACATGTTGATATAAAGTTTTGGTAGTTTAAGGGATTTTATAAAATAGCCTATTAATTGAATTTAATTGAGTATGGTGTATTTGATGGTAGTATAGTGAATTAAATACACCAAAATATTAAATTGTTGAACGATGAAGATGTATAATCGATTTTTATATTTTATTGAATTAATTTTTGTTGTGCTATTTGATGTTATATATTGAGGCGATTATGATTGTGTTGATACAGTGACAATGATATGATAATTGTTGTTGAATTATCTCGATACGCCACAAGCCTCGGGATAAAAAAAATAGCTAGATTTTATATATATACTCGATTATTTGGCACATGTTGATGTACAAGCATATATTGTTGTTGTTTAGTATTGATAATACTATTGTGTTGAACGATGGTAAATCAATGGAATTGGGTGATTTGATATTATATTTGTTGTTGTTTATTATTGTTGATGATGTTGGATGTCGTTGTTGGGAGACGTATCGTTGATGTTTTTTGTTCGATGATATTGCTGTCGCCGGAGTAAGGGTGCGACGTATCGTAGATTTTGTTGTTCGATCGACGATATTGTTGTCATCGGAGTAGGGGTTCGACGTATCGTTGATGGTTTTGTTCGTTCAACGATATTGCTGTCGCCGAAGTATGGGTGCGGCGTATCGTCGATGTTAGTGTTGCAGTTTGATGTTGTTGAGGTTGTTGATGGATGGTTGTCCAGAAACAGCAAATGAGGTATTTCTGTTATCATTTCAGTTATATTTTATGTTGTTGTTAATATAACTGTTATGTATTTCGATTATGTGACTTGTGTAAGCTCACCCTTTGTGGGCGGTTTTTGTTGGATAGGTTACAGGACTATTGTCGAGACATGATAGAGGTGAAGGACTAGGTATGTCTAGTCAAAGAAGTCCTGTAGTTGATAGTGGATAAAGACAGTATAGTTCGTCGTTGTGTTTGAGTTATATGTGTGTAAATATTATACTGTTTCTGCTACACTGATGTAGATAGTGTGATGATTGCACTATTTTGTCTTATATGCATTGTATTATTACGTCGTTGAAAATATAATTTTAATGCATCTGACGTCATATGTCGTATGATTACGTGGTGAGGTTTGGGGCGCCACAATATCCTACTTCTTGATGGTCCACTCTTTGTCCAGATTTGTAAGATCTGAATTTCTGTCTGGACCATACTGTTCTTGGTTTCCATGAACTTCTTCTACTTTTATCATAAGGATGAGTTATAAAACTTTTCCTCTTATGCCTCTGTGGTTTACTTCCAATAATTATTGGAAGATCATTTTTCTTTCAACACGAAGGAGTTCGTTTGTTAATACCCCATAATCGTTTGTAATTATTTTGTAATGCTACCAGATGACACAATTCTGCCAATTTTTCTTTGGGAAAAGAGGCTCTTCGTGCCAATTGTATCTGGATTGCCAGGAACATATTCCCTTATGAGCATATCTCTCCAGGGACTTGGCATTTTGGCGAAGAAGATCTGCATTGCTATGTCTTCTTTAACTCATTAATTCTGTAACGTACCGTATTTTAAAGTACTTGAAATTTGCGAAAAAATAAAATTTTTCTAAAATATAAAATAAAATTTCAAATTGTGATCATAAATAAATTGTCCAACCAAAAGTATTTGCAATAAAATAGATCAAATATAAAGTTTTCTAAAGAAAAATACTTGTTTAAAAATCATAAATCAAAACGTAAAATCAGAGTAGTTAAAGCATTGCAATAAAAACATAAAAACATGGGCGGTCCTCGGGTTTAGCCTCCCGCTCAGTCTAAGCCAGCTCATTGGTCCTCACCTCTGGTCTACTCAAATTCATCCTCACCTGCATCGATCAAGTCTAGTGAGTCTAAAGACTCAACATGCATAAACTCAAAATAACAAGTAATACGTAATAAAATTACATGCATCTTTAAAATAAGACGTACATACTTGAAATTTGAACGTAATAGCATAAACATACTTGAGACATGAACGTAGTGACATGAACGTAGTAGCATGAACGTACATGTGCCATCATCATAAGAATTTTCTTAAACATACTTGCATCATACATACTTGAGCATACATAACATCATTTTGCGTAGAGATATGTTTCAAAGCAAGTGACCCATACATAAATACGCCTGATCAGACTAAACCACAGTACTGGGCTGGCAAGAAAAATCCACTACCACATACATAAGATCCCCGTTCATAATTTAACGGGTGGATTGGTCCCTTGTCATAATTTACCACTTTCCAATCCTGATCTAAACCCGGCCATACTTTACCGGGGTGGAGAGGTCCTCTGCCACGTTCACCGACTTCCAGACCCGTTCATAATTTGGTCAAAGACATTTAGCATACCTCAAAACTTAAAATATTTTCTTTCACGTCGAACATACTCACTTGGCGTTGAGGGATTCGTTGGATCTCGCTTGGGCCACTGCTGCACATACTTACATGAATTAGAATCCTTATCATGAGTAACTTAGACGTATCGTCATGCTCACACCCAAAAAACAAAACATTCTAAATCTCTCGAGACTTGACCTCGTTTAATCATTGTACTAAATCATAACATCAAACCCCAAAACAATCCCGAAAAAAAAAATTTAACTTTTTTTAAAAGGGACATGGATCCCATGTAAGTGTCCGTGTAGATGCTGAAAAATCCCATTTTGAAGGGAAAATGGACACGGACTCCGTGTAGGGGTCCGGATACCTCTGGACTTGCAAACTCGCGAAACTTCACTAACTTATTGATTCATTCTTCCAATCCAAGCCTAGAGACCATGAACCAACACCTCGAGACTCATCCTAGGATGCTATTATATTGATTCAAACTCAAACAAACACCCCTAAACAAATACGCATCAGAAACAACGCAACTCAATCCATGAACTCGACATTTGATACTAAAACACATCCTACCAGTTCTAATGCAAACAAGTGCCTATTGACGCGATCCGACACACCAAAAACCATCCCAACATCATAATCAACATATTTAAATGCATCAGCGATCACCCGTCGGTCCCCAACGAAGCCTGCAACAATAAAACTTCAAGAATACATCAAAAACGCATTTTCCGAAAAACGCAGTTTGAGTAGTCCCACGAAAACAATCATAACTCAGTCATTTATTATCCAAATATTTCGAATTTACTTTCAAATCCAAGGTATCAAAAAATTATATGTTTTATATGTCTAAAGTTTTTCCAAAAAATCGATCGAAAAGTCGCAGTATATAAATGACAGCAAATATCGAGTTTTCAGATCTAAAATCGTCTCAAAACCGATCCAACAAATTTTTCTCAAACGTTTTACAACATACATGGATTTTTACGCATAATAAACGTAAGAACATATAATATAACAAGATCCATGCAGAAACAAAAGATTATACATGCATTTTGATATTTAAAAATACCGAAACGACGACACCGAAGCGGGAAAGATGCGAGGGACGATCCGGGACGAACGTGGCACGATTTTCTTGAAGAAAAGCCAATAAAATCGCTAAGAAAATCAGAGAGGAGAGGGGCGGCTGCTGAAGTTCTATGAACCCTAGATTTTGCTCTCAAAAATTAAAACAACGCAAATGACATATGTGTGTGTGTCTCGTAAGTTTAGTGTGTGTAAAAGTTTGTTTGTGTGTTTTTGTGTGAGTTAATAATAGGGTTAATTAGGGGGCTAAATTATGCTAAAATTAATAATTAGCAAAAATTTAAAAATGCTAACCCACTTTTAACTTAATAAAATCCCTTAATTTAAAATGAAATGCACACTTGCTAAAATTTAAAAGTTTTAAAATCCTAAAATCACTAATTAAATAAATTAGGCTTTAAAAATGCTAAAAACTAAATAAACCTTTTAAAATACCCCAATCATAACTTAAAATAAAATTCCACATTTTAAAATCTCCATAACCGTCGCCGGTCTCTTTTCTTCGATCCCACATCTAATAATCGCCTGAAACATGAAACTCAAGAAAATATTTAACGTGCATCACATAAATATAAATAATTAAAATAATGTAATTTAAATAGATCATGCATCGCTAGAGATCATTTTAAACTTAAATAAATAATTTAACAATTTAAATAAATGCATGGGCTTTACGTGTACTGAATTTGGGCTCTACTGTTCCTCCCCCACTTATATAAATTTTGTCCTCGAAATTAAACTTACCAAACAGTTCCGGGTAGCGGTTCCTCACATCTGCCTCGGTCTCCAAAGTGGCCTCCTCTACTGATTGATTCAACCATCGGACTTTGACCAACTTGGTCACCTTGTTCTGAAGTCTACGCTCATGTCTGTCTAGGATTTGGACAGGTCTTTCCACATACGACAAATCCGGAGAAAGCTGTAACGGTTCATAGCTCAACACATGCGAAGGATTTGCAAGGTACTTCCTCAGCATCGAAACATAGAACACATTGTGTACACCGGTCGGATTCGACGATAGGGCTACACGATAAGCTACTGTCCCAACCCTGTTAAGAATTTCGAACGGCCCAATAAACATCAGACTAAGCTTGCCTCTCTTCCCAAATCTCATAACACCCTTCATGGGTGATATCTTTTCAAAAACGTGATCACCTACGGCAAACTCTAGATCCCTTCTCCTCTTGTCAGCATAACTCTTTTGACGAATCTGGGCGGTTTTCATCCTGTCTCGGATCTTGACCACTACGTCTGTAGTCTGCTGAACAATCTCTGGACCAAGCTCTGACCTCTCACCGACTTCATCCCAATGAATCGTCGACCTGCACTTTCTCTTATACAATTCCTTGTAAGGAGCCATACCTATAGATGATCGAAAACTGTTGTTGTAGATAAACTCCACTAGAGGTAGCTTAGATTTCCAAGTCCCATGGAAATCGATCACACAGGCTCGCAACAAATCCTCCAAAATCTGAATCACACACTCAGATTGGCCATCTGTCTGAGGGTGGAAAGCTATACTGAATAGCAACTTCGTCACCATGGCTGCGTGCAAACTCTTCCAGAAGGACGATGTGAACCTCGGGTCCCTGTCAGACACAATAGAAACTGGGATCCCGTGAAATCGAACTATCTCCCTGATACAGAGCTCTGCATACTGCATCATCTAGAAAGTCGTCTTCACTGGCAAGAAGTGCGCTGACTTGGTCAGTCGATCCACTATAACCCAAATAGCATTAAATCATCTGACTGACCTCAGCAAACCAACAACGAAGTCCATGGTGATATTCTCCTACTTCCACTCGGGGATAGGGAATGGCTTAAGCATTCCTGCTGGCCTCTGATGCTCTGCCTTCACCTGCTGACAAGTGAGGCATTCAGACACAAACCGGCGGATTTCTTTCTTCATAATTGGCCACCAGTACAAAATCTGTAAATCCTTGTACATCTTGGTACCTCGTGGATGAATGGAATACGGAGATGCATGTGCTTATGTCAGAATATCCTCTGTGATCGAATCAACACTAGGCACCCACATCATTCCTCTGTATTTTACAATACCATCAGATACTGTGTAGAGTACACCGCCCTTGGTCTCATCTTTCAGTCTCCATTTCTGTAACTGCTCATCTGAAGGCTGACTTTGACGGATTCGGTCAAACAAAGAAGACTGGACTGTTAGATTAGACAGCTTAGGAGCTCCGCCCTTGGGATAAACCTCTGAACCAAATCTCTGAATCTCTGATTGAAGAGACCTCAGCACTGACAAATGCGCTAGACTACAACTTTTCAGCTCAAGGCGTCTGCCACAACATTAGCTTTCCCCGGATGGTAGCTAATTTCACAATCGTAGTATTTCATTAACTCTAACCACCGTCTGTCTCATATTCAACTCCTTTTGCGTGAATAAATACTTGAGACTCTTGTGATCAATAAATATTTGTCATTTCTCACCATAAAAATAATGTCTCCAAATCTTCAACGCAAAAACAACGGCAGCTAACTCCAGATCATGATTCGGATAATTCTTCTCAGGCACTTTCAACTGTCTGGAGGCATAAGCTATAACCCGACCATGCTGCATCAAAACTGCGCCTAGACCGAGCTTAGATGCATCGGCGTATAGTACAAAATTGCCTTGACCTGCTGGCATTGCTAACACTGGTGCTGTAATAAGAGCTTGCTTCAAAGTATCAAAGCTCTTCTGACACTCATCACTCCATACGAATTTAGCATTCTTTTAAGTCAATGAAGTGAGTGACAGTGCAATCGAAGAAAATCCCTGAATAAATTTCCTATAGAAGCCTACTATGCCTAGAAAACTACGAATCTCTGACGCATTATTCGGCTCAACCCATTCCTTAACCGCTACTTCCTTAGCTGGATCCACCTCAATGCCACTGCTAGAAATTACATGACCCAAAAACGCTACCTTCTCCAACCAAAATTCACACTTACTGAATTTTGCAAACAACTTGCGACTCTGCAAGACCTGCAAAATTATAACCAAATGCTGACTGTGCTCCTCATGGCTCTTCGAGTAAATGAGAATGTCGTCGATGAACACTATGATGAACTGGTCTAGGTAGGGCTGAAATACTAGATTCATGAGGTCCATGAAAATTGCAGGAGCATTCGTCAGTCCAAACGGCATCACTAAGAACTCGTAATGCCCATATCTGGTTCTGAAGGCCGTCTTATAAACATCTACATCTTTTACCTTCAGTTGATGATACCCTGATCGAATATCTATCTTAGAGAACACTGTAGCTCCCTGAAACTGATCGAACAAGTCCTCTATCCTTGGAAGTGGGTATTTATTTTTTACTGCTACCTTGTTCAGTTCTCGGTAATCGATACACAGCCTAATGCTCCTGTCTTTCTTCTTCACAAAGAGCACTGGTGCGCCCCATTGTGAGAAACTAGGGCGGATGCATTCTTTGTCTAGAAGCTCCTGAATCTGCTGTTTTAGTTCTAACATCTCAGCTGGAGCTAACCAGTACGGTGCCTTAGAGATTGGCACGGTGCCTGGAACAAGGTTAATTGAAAACTCCACCTCTCTCTCTTGTGGAAGGCCTCTGACGTCATCCAGAAAGATGTTAGGAAAATCTCCAACTACTGGTACATCTGCTATTGACGGAGTGAGTACGTCAGGTGCGAAAATAATGCTGGCCAAGAAAGCTTGACAACCCTTGTGAATAAGCCTCCACGCTTGCATGCAAGAGATCATGCGAGGGAAACTCCTCCATCTATCTAGCTCAAAGAGAAACTGCTCCATGCCCAAAGGTCTTACTATCACTGACTTCTTCAGGAAATCAATGAGAACTTTGTTCTTCGTCAGCCAGTCCATTCCCAAGATAATATCAAATTCTTGCATCGGCAACATGATCAGATCGGTGTACACTAGGTGGCCCTGCAGTTCAAGATCGATGTCTTTGACCACACTAGAAGCTGATAACACTTCCCCTGATGGGACCGTTAATGAATAACTCACATCGAGTCCAATAGACCTGACGTCCAGATGATTAGCGGACGTCTCCGAAATAAAAGAGTGAGTGGCCCCTGAATCTATCAAGGCCTTTGTGGCTACTCTCTTTCTGAAAATATTTCCTAAGAGACGTTGGTAAAACACAAAAGCTCATATTCCAATAATTCTAATCTTAACCTCAAGCATAGTAGAAATTTATACCCCAAGTCACAAAAATATTAACTAGCACACTAATAATCCCATAAAATTCAAGACATGCATAGCAAGAATAATGCGATGCTGAATTATATTGGTTGCCATTCAGCAGGGTCGTGTCTGGGTTCGCCTCCTTTGCCTCCATGGCGAACACTCTACCCTGGGTCGACTGCCTCCACTGTGGGCAGTCCTTCAACTTATGATCGCTAGCTCCACATTTAAATCACTTGCCCAATCCACATAACAATGTCTCGGATGCTGGTGGTTGCACTTCGAGCACACTGGGTACTCAACAGGCCTCTGAGGAGCCTTCTGTTGAGGAATACGATCCTTGCCCTTCGGTGGTCCGTGAAATGACTTCTTCCCTAGCTACCCCTTGTAAGGCCTCTTAAATTGAGGTCGCTGATGCTGCTGCTGCGGTGCCTGATAGGGCTTCTTGCCCTACCTGTCAACCTCGATGTCTCTCTGGTCTTGCTCTGCCACTAAGGCTCTAGACACGGCAACATAATACGTTGTCGGACCAGCAACCCTCACATCACGGTGCAGGATCGGCCGTAAACCATCCATGAAATGCCTCGGCTTACCCTGGGCATCATTAGCTATCAGGGGCACAAAGTGACACCACCTTTCAAACTTCCTGACAAAGTCTGCCTAGTTGCTTTCTCCATGTCGCAGCGTCATGAATTCACTGGTCAGTCTGGATCGTACTTCCTCAGTGAAATACTTGGAGTAGAATACCCCTTTAAACCCATTCAACATTATTGTTTGCAAGTCCACTGACACCGATGCACTACCCCACTACAGCCTGGCGTCCCCTGTCAGAAGGAATGTGGCACACCTGACCTTATCAGCATCTTGCAGCTCCATAAAAGCGAAAATCACCTCGATGGACTTAATCCATTCTTCAGCTATCATCGGGTCAGTAGTCCCTGAGAACTCATCAGGATTCATCCTCCTAAACGTTTAGTACACAGCCTCTGGCCTGGGCCTCGCCCACATGTCCATTGCCGACTGGTTCCCTGCAAACTGTGCGAAGAACTGAGTCATACCTGCAAGCATCTGTGCCTGCATATCTGGCGGTGGAGGAGGAAGAGCGTCTCTCCCCTCCTCTCGAGCCTCTCTGTCCTCATCCATTTCTTCCCAGTTAATCATGCGTCTATGAGGCATACTGTTCCAACAATTTACCCAACATGTAACACAATGTGCATGAATATAATATCAATAGCATAAGATGCACGTAATTTGAACTTAAAACATGGACATGCTGAAATCATGACTTAATGCTTAATACATGGAATAATTCAAAACCTTAAAACTTACAGACATGAAGTGTGGCTTCGTGAGATTCTCGCAACTGGCAGTAGGCATAACCATTTACAAGAACAACGCTCTGATACCAACTGTAACGTACCGTATTTTGAACTACTTGAAATTTGCGGAAAAATAAAAATTTTCTTAAATATAAAATGAACTTTCAAATTGTGATCATAAATAAACTGTCCAACCAAAAGTATTTGCAATTAGATAGATCACATATAAAATTTGCTAAAGTAAAATACTTGTTTAAACATCATAAACCAAAACGTGAAATCAGAGTAGTTGAAGAATTACAATAAAAACTTAAAAACATGGACGGTCCTTGGGTTTAGCCTCCTGCTTAGTCCAAGGCAGCTCACTCGTCCTCACCTCTCGTCTCCTCAAATTCATTCTCACCTGCATCGATCAAGTCTAGTGAGTCTAAAGACTCAACATGCATAAATTGAAAATAACAAGTAATACGTAATAAAACCACATACATATTTAAAATAAGACGTACATACTTGAAACTTGAATGTAATAGCATAAACGTACTTGAAACATGAACGTAGTAGCAAAAACGTACACGTGCCATCATCAAAAGAATTTTCTTAAACATACTTGCATCATACATACTTGAGCATACATAACATCATTTTGCATAGAGATATGTTTCAAAGAAAGTGACCCCTACATAAATACGCCTGATCAGACTAAACCACAGTACTGGGCTGGCAGGGAAAGTCCACTACCACATACATGAGATCCCCATTCATAATTTAACGGGTGGATTGGTCCCTGGTAATACTTTACCTCTTTCCAAATCCTGATCTAAACCCGTTCATACTTTACCGGGGTGGAGAGGTCCTCGGCCACATTCACCGACTTCCAAACCCGTTCATAATTTGGTCACAAGACATTTAGTATACTTCAAAAACTTAAAATATTTTCTTGCACGTCGAACATACTTATCGGCGTCGAGGGATTCGTTGGATCTCGCTTGTGGCCACTGCTGCACATACTAACATGAATTCGAATCCTTATCTTGCATAACTTAGACGTAGTGTCAAGCTCACGCCCAAAAATGACAAAACATTCTAATCTCTCGGGACTTGACCTCGTTTAATCATTGTACTAAATCATAACAACAAACCCCAAAACAATCCCTAAATTTTTTTTTTTAAATTTTTAAAAGGGGGGTCCGTGTAGATGCTGAAAAATCGCATTTTGAAGGAAAAATGGACACGGACTCCGTGTAGGGGTCCGGGTAGCCTCTGGACTTGCAAACTCGCGAAAATTCACTAACTTATTGATTCATTCTTCCAATCCAAGCCTAGGGACCATTAACCAACACATCGAGACTCATCCTAGGATGCTATTACATTGATTCAAACTCAAACAAACGCACCAAAACTAATGCGCATCACAAACAACGCAACTCAATCCATGAACTCAGCATTTGACACCAAAACACATCCTACCACCAAAAACCATCCCAAAATCATACTCAACATATTTAAACGCAGCAGCAATCACTCGTCGGTTTCCAACGAAGCCTACAACAATAAAACTTCAAAAATGCATTTTCAGAAAAACGCAGTTTCAGAAGTCCCACGAAAACAATCATAACTCACTCATTTCTTATCCAAATATTTCAAATCTACTGTCAAATCGAAGATATCAAAAAGCTCTACGTTTTATATGTTTAAAGTCTTTCCAGAAAATCGACCGAAAAGTCGTAATTTAAAATGACAAAAATTTCGAGTTTTCAGATCTAAAATCGTTTCAAAACCGATCCAACAAATTTTTTCTCAAACATTTTACAAGATACATGGATTTTTATGCATAATAAACGTAAGAACATATAATATGACAAGATCGATGCAGAAACAAAAGATTATACATGCCTTTTGATATTTAAAAATACCGAAACGACGACACCAAGCTGGGAAAGATGAGAGGGACGATCCGGGACGAACGTGGCACGATTTTCTTGAAGAAAATACAACGAAATCGCTAAGAAAATCAGAGAGGAGAGGGCGGCTACTGAAGTTCTATGAACCCTAGGTTTTGCTCTTAAAAATTAAAACAATGCAAATGACATATGTGTGTGTGTCTCTCGTAAGTTAAGTGTGTGTGTGTGTGTGT